>NC_089790.1:9190000-9197500 GCF_040412425.1 Macrobrachium rosenbergii
TATAACTATTAAAATTAACAGAAGCTTTAAAAGCTCAAGAGCAATGATCGTATCCCAAATGATGTGACAATCTACTGAAACGGCGAGAGAGAAGATTCAGTGTTGTACATCACTAAGGCAAAATTAAGTAATGAGTCATATCTCTCTATATCAAGTTCTTGTCGATCATGAAATTACAAGCAGGCAAACTCCAGATTAAAAGAATGAATCGATACGGGATCAGGATCACAAAGTTTAAATTTTCTAAAATTTTCATTTGTGTTTTATAGTTTTATGATTTGTAGCCGTTGAAGTAAACTGCTAAACAGTTTTATTTCTTATATGTATATGGCAAATAGATTTGTATACATAATATGGGCAGTTACTTTGTCATGTGTCACTTACGGAACTCGAGCACTGAAATATAGGACCAAAAACATGAAGAAAATCCCCAAATGAAAAAAAATACCTCCATATACTCTCTGTTAACTCAAGAAAATGAAAAAACAAACAAATGATACGAACATTCATGATCTTTCTTCATTAACTTTCCCGCGTTCCAAAGATGTATCAATAGAAACGTTGCATTATAAAGCAGCCTATATTTCACCCGACAAAACATCTAAACATAAATGTCACAAGTTTTGATATGTGGGAAGGTCACAGAGAGAGAGAGAGAGAGAGAGAGAGAGAGAGAGAGAGAGAGAGAGAGAGAGAGAGAGAGAGAGAGGTTTTCACGACTATTTCATTTGAAGGAAAGTAAAATAGAGTAATAATGTAAAATGAGAAAATAAGACAAAGAACTAACACATTTTAGCAGTTAATTTACAAAACAAGTGTCATTCAAGAACAAATTCCAGATTCTGCAAGAAAAACTTGACAGACTTAACTACCCACAACGACTGAATAACATCCGGCAAACTGCAAGCTTACAAAAATGAAGCTGATGAGAAAGAAATAAATCATTTTTATTCCACACTCCAGATTTTTTTACCGTTTATCTTTTAACAACGAATTCACATTTCCGAACAACGGCTGCCGTACACTTGAACTAGCGCCGACCTCAGCAAAAGGTAGGAATCACTTACAATGGTGAATGAATGGCTGTGTGGTGGGACTTATAAGAAAGGGGAGTAATATGGTAGGAGTGGAGGAGTAGAATGGTAGGAATAAGAGAGGGAGTAATAAGGTAGGATAGGAGGAATAGAATGGAGGTATTGTAATGGGAGGAATGATAGGAGAGAAGTAGATTGGTGGGAATTATAAGAAGGGGAGTAATATAGTAGGAGTGCAGGAGTAGAATGGTGGGAATAAGAATGGGAGTGGTATGGGACGGGTAGAGGAGTAGAATGGAGGGATCATAAGGGAAGGAATAGTAAGAGAGAAGTAGATTGGTAGGACTGATAATAAGAGGAGTAACATGGTAGGAGTGGAGGAGTAGAATGATGGAAATAAGAAAGGGAGTAATACATAGTAAGATAAGAGGAACAGAATGGAGGTATTGTTAGGGTAATAACGGTAGAAGAGAAGAAGCAGACTGTTGGGGATTATGAAAAGGGGAGTAGTATGGGAGGGGTGGGGGAGTAGATTGCTGGGTACAAGAAAGGGAGTAATATGGTAGGATAGGAAAAACAGAATACGGGGGATTGTAAGGGGAGGAATGGTAGAAGAGAAGTAGACTGGTGGACATTATAAGATGGGGAGTTATATGGGAGGAGTGGAGGAGTAGAACGGTGGAAATAAGAAAGGGAGTAATATGGTAGGACAAGAAGAACAGAAAATAGGGAGAGGAATAGTAAGAAAAGAGAAACAGACTGCTGGGGATTACAGAAAAGGGAGTAACATGGTAGGAGTGGAGTAAAATGACAAGGATTAAAGAGGGGGAGCAATATGGGAAAGGAGGAGTAGGATGGTGGGGATTATACCATGGGGAGTAACATGGTAAGAGTGGAAGAGATGGATGAGAGTTTAAGTAGCAAGCGGGAGGGTGAAATACAATTTGGGAGTAAGGGGAGTTGGAAGGGAAGGGGGAATAATAACGTGACAGGGAAATAAAAAAAAAAAATGGAAAGGAGAGGTAGTAAAACGATAGGGAGAATGTCGTAAATAGGGAACAGGTAAGAAGAAATGGGAAATGATAAAATGGGAAGAAGATACAACACGATACCGCATTCCTCGTTTCCCTACGATGAATTTCAATAGAAATATGTCCGTCTGAACACTGACCAGATTTGAATGAGATACTCTCCTTGTAGTAAGTCCTACATAAGATGAAATGGGAAAGGATACTACACGATAACTATCAAAACCATGCTGAATGGGGAACGGTATAACACGAGAGGAAGAGTTGACTATGGAAGAGAGAGAGATGGATAAGAATACCCTGGATATAGGAGGGGTAACGAAGGAGGGGAGAAAAAGTGTGTAGATGTGGGAGGGATTGCGGGGTGGGGAGTAAGGCAAAACAACCTTTCTGGAAAGGGACAAAGAAATACACTGCGGAAGAACATTATTAAAAGTGACTCCGACGATCAGTGGGAAAAACGACACTGAACGAAGATTATGGAAAGATAAAAAAAATAAAAATAAAAAACGTTTCCTACTTAAGGTAATTATAATCTGGGAGGCTACAGTATTTAATCCGACATGTTTACTTTGACAAGTATAGAAGATAAAACCTAAAAGAAGGAAGGGAATGCTTTAAAATGATACGAACTTGTTTATATATATTTATATATATATATATATATATATATATATATATATATATATATATATATATATATATATATATATATATATATATATATATATATGTGTGTGTGTGTGTTTGTGTGTATATATATACACATATATATATGAATATATATATATATATATATATATATATATATATATATATATATATATATATATATATATATTATATACATATAATGTATGTATATATAACCAATGCACCCACTTATCTGTATAATTTTTACTCTTCCTCCATCTGCTTCAGCAAAGGAACTCTACGCATAAAAGTCCTAGTTAAAAATAGCCGATTATACACATGCATGTCCGCATGTATGTTTATATACGTAAAGCTGAATAATGTGGTTATTTCTGTTTAAAGATGTCTCTTTATTCCACTGAAAAATAAAAACTAATTTTTTTCCATAAGCTTATCGAGTCGACAAACGATACTCGCCCCTGCGGCCCCCGTGCATAACGACGATATTATTTTAAACAAACAAGTCTTCCCTCGGAGTAAAAATGTTGAGTCATTATTTATATAGATGTTTAAAAAAAAGAAGAGGAAAGAATAAAAAGCTAAAAAAACAAGAAAAACCTGTGCCCGAGTTTTTTTTTTTTTTTTTACTTCTCTTATTTTTCTTCTCTTGTACTTGACTTAGGTTCTTCTTCCGTTTGTCTGACAAAAATAAACGAGAGCAATCCATTGCAAACGTTCGGGAAATATTTCCAACGGAGGTTCTGGCACTGTTCATACTACGCCGAAGCACAAAAGGAAGAATAAGATTTTCTCGTCTGCATCTCGGCCGATCTCCGTGAGTTGGCGTTTTTTCCTGAATCGCTGTTTATTTGTTTTTCTCATTCAAATAAGACTCTGCGAGGTCACTTTTTTTTTTCAGCTCTACAGTACCGCCAAAACTACCAACGCCCATATATCACAGGAATAATAATAATAATAATAATAATAATAATAATAATAATAATAATAATAATAATAATAATAATAAAAATCATTGGCGATTTTTTGATTGGCTGTTAAATCATCTAAAATTTCTGTAGCCCGCTTGCGAGTATAAATATGGCATAATTGTACCCATAGCATCATTCGTCTTCTGATAAATGATAGAGAATATTACCGAAACGTCAAGGAATAATAATAATAATAATAATAATAATAATAATAATAATAATAATAATAATAATAATAATAGTGAGGTAACTACGATAAGAGCAACAGTGCGATTACCAGTTAAAAGTAACAATTATAAAAGGTAACTCAGTAAGACTGAGGAATTTTCCCGATATCGGCTCCAGATCACAGCAAGATCTACTGGACTTGAACAGAATTATAGTCCGGCCTTACCAGAGTCCAAATAATTGCAAGGAACTTCGGGTTCTGGCTCAAAGTCCCAAGTCTAAATGCGCGTCTATTTAGTAGAAAGTTTTGGTGCAAAATACTAGACAGAAGAACCAATGTCATATCGACGTAAAGTTCTGATGTTTTTATGGATGATTTATAATGATGCAAAATAAATATTCAAATAATTAAATACACAAATAAATAAAGAACACCCAAAACCGTCTCGAATATATTTCTGGACTCGATTCATTACTAAAATCCAAGGGAGGGTTCATGATCCTTGACCGATGATTCATCGGCAATTCCTTAAAAAAAAAAAAAACTTTTTTTATAATCAATTTCTTATCTCAAAGCAGAACCGGATTACAGAACCACTCCCAATGTCCCTAAAGTAAACCAGAATAAAATACCTAAAGATTTGTACAAAACTTGACCGACATACACCTCATATTATTTTAAAAGTTGGCCATAATTTGTTAGCATAATTGCAGTTATTAAGTCTAAATAAATAAATAAATAAATAAATAAATAAAACAAGAAGAAAGATGGAACATGTAAGCAAGAAACGACTAATTTCAAGTAGCCTCCACAAACAAAGCATTCTGAAATATGTAGTCAGAACCAGATATTACTTTGTTACAATTAAGACATTTTTTTGCAAAGGACTTTCAAAGACTTTTAGCTATTCACTGAGATGAAAAAGCAATTCTGAAATATAAACCGATGCAGAAGCAAACTCTGATTGTTAGAAAAGAGAAATATAAATATTGCAGTAACACGATGTAAAAAATAACGATAAAATATAGATTACCTGTATCAAAATCAATTTCTTACATAAATTCTCCAAAATGGAAAAAAATATGAATCTTTCATCAAGGGGAGTGAAATTCATCGAAAGGAATGACTGAGTTACACACAAAAAGTCTCTCTCTCTCTCTCTCTCTCTCTCTCTCTCTCTCTCTCTCTCTCTCTCTAAGTAAAAGGCTGATGATTACTTTTCATTTTAATTCCGTTTAATCCCAAAAGAAACCCAGCTCAGAACGACGTGTATTCATGCACGTTAATAAAAAAAAAGCTAGACAAGAATTCATTTAATTTTCAATATTTATAGAAAAATTGAAATAATAAAAAATACAGAGAGAGAGAGAGAGAGAGAGAGAGAGAGAGAGAGAGAGAGAGAGAGAGAGAGAGAGAGATGTCGCTGCTACGGGGAATGGATTCAATTCATTTTTCTATCGAGACACTCTGTGCAATGCCGGCAAGAATTACAAAGAAGAGCAATCAGGCACAAACACTAATACCGTCATTTTTTAAATTTTTTTTTTAATCCCCGAAGAGTATCTGATGACAACATCTGCAGTTCGAGCTGCAAATACCTCGGCAAATAAGCCAAATAGCTCTAAGCTATATGATGAATGTGGATAATGAAGAGAAGCGAATATAATCCGATTCAATATAAATGAGCCCATAAATATATAATTGAAGAAAATGAGATTACAAAAACATAAAATAAATTAGATAACATTATTCGAAAACGAGGAAAATGAAGAATTCTTATCAAAGGAAATTAAAATACAAAAACATGAAAAAAATCTGAATAAAATTATTCAAAAACAACGAAAATGAACAATTCTTATAAAAGATAATGAATCTACAAAAAAAAAAAAACACACAAAAATAGATTTGGATAACACCATTCGAAAAGAACGAAAATGAACAATTCTTTAAAAAAAAGAAACTACAAAAACATGAAAAAAATTAGATAAAATTATTCCGAAACGAGGAAAATGAAAAATTCTTATCAAAGAAGACGAATCTAAAAAAGCATAAAATAAATTTGGATAACATTATTCGAAAAGGACAAAAATTAAAAATTCTTATCAAATAAAATGAAAATACAAAAAAACATAAAAAAAGAGGATAAAATTATTATATGAAAAAAGCACCTAACTAAACACATCACGCGAAGGAAAACGAGAGAGAGAGAGAAAAAAAAACGAAATAATCTAAAAATGACAAGACTGGGAACAGATGACCAACGTAGACAGCGGAATGAAGAGCGGCCCAAAACCTGCCAAGTCAAATACTCTATCTCAAGGTTGCATCTAAAGCAGAAGAATAAACAGGTTACGGGAAAAATTGTAGCTGGGAGATCCATCAACTGTTTCGTACTGACTCTGAACTTTAGCTTTTAGTGAAAAATGATGTTGCTATGACGGATTGACTTGGGAGTTGGGATTGGAATATAAAAAAATTTGGGCAAGAGGCCAAGCGATGGAACTTATAAGGTCATTTAGCGCTTAAAACATTGTCGAAACAATTGTTAGGAGAAGGTGGAAAGTAAGATGGGACAAAGAGAATATGAACGGAGGTATAGTAAAATGAATGAAAGGGTTGCAAAGAACATTAATTAAGTGATGCCTACGGTGCGCCGCGTGAGGTACACTAACGGCACTACCTCGATGCATGGGGTTTCATTTAGGTCCTATTAAAAGCGCAGCATCTGGAAGGGCCAATATAAGAGTACAGAGGCGCTATACAGTAAGTCTTACATAGTCTTTCATACACAACACACAAACATGGCATTTAGCAAGACAAATCATGAAACATCATGAAACACTGTATTTGAAGCGGGGTGTTTGGCAGTTTCAACTGAAAAACGAAACACACTACAAAAACGCTGAGTGAGCAAAATCCTAAAGAATCAATCAATCTTTTTCGGATCATCATTTCCTTCCAGGAACAAGCAATCAAGCAATCAATACCAATCTAAACTCACAGAAAAGGTGTCAAGTGACCAATATCGTAATGAAAAAAACACACACAAAAAAACAAAAAACAAATAAAGAATTGGCCGAATGATAAAAAAAACATTTCTCGCGGTTTCTCTGAAAACACAGAAAGATAAAAGGAACAAAAAAAAAAAAAACAAATGATTTTTCATCCTCAAGTGGCAGCCATTATTTAGTGTCGTTACTTCCCAGTTTATACGTCACTTAAATCCATTCGTTTTATTTTTTTTTATTTTTTCTTTTATTCTCATTTTTTTACGAGTTCTTTTTGATGTCAGTTTATCTATTTTAATGAATCGTTCAATCAGTGCATAACACTTTATTCGTCAGCTTTGTTCATGTGGATTTCAGTGATTCATGAGCGATTTTTTCGGTTAAATTGTTTCTGATCGTTATTCTTTTTTCTTATTTTTTTTTCCAACTAGTAATGAAGTACAGCAATGAATTCAGTCCGTGACGGTCTATTTACTTTGTTTGTCTTTGCCATTTTTGAAAGAGATGTATTGTAGGAAACCCACGAAAGAACTTGCAGCTTCAGGAACGGTATACAATATTACCATTGTGAACACACAAAAAAGGGGGCAGTAATTCATTGAGAGCGTCACTTCGCTAAGTATAAATCTGCAGAATAAA
>NC_089790.1:9200000-9202500 GCF_040412425.1 Macrobrachium rosenbergii
TGGCAGTAAATGGAAATCAGGACGACGAAGCAATTCATGCTCAGAAAGTTGGAGCAATCTATGTTAGTAAAGTTGGTGGAAGGATGGAATAGTTAATTTGTAGAGGCATTTGGAAGACAATAAAGCGGACGATGGTAGGATGAGAGAACTGGTGTGTCACGGGACAGGTGAGGCCACCATTTCCTTTATGAAAGTGAAGCATCGATGTTAAATGCGATTGAAAAAAAAAAAAAAAAGCTTGACGGAGGTGAGATAAATTGTTGGTATAGTATATGTGTTAAAAAACAAAAGGTTGAAAGGGTAACAAATTTTGTCACACGAAGTGGTGAAAGTATTAGCGTGTGTGATAAACTAGATCTTCTTGTTTTGAGATGGTCTGGTCATTTGGGAAGACTGGAGGACAGTAAGTTGGTGAAAAGAAGATATATTGAACTCAGAAGCGTTAGGAGGGCGGGGAGGAAGGACCATGGGAAGCCAGAGAATGAGTTTTGGGTTAACGTTCTACTGGTGAAGCTTAAGTGCAGGACTTTGTAGTAATCAACGAAGGGGAATTTTCCTGCATAAGATATTCATCTACTATCGAGCAGTTAACGTATGATTGTGGCAGTGACCACTGTCTTCTTTTCTCTCTAAAGCCATTCTTGAAATTGTTTAACGTTGAATATGAATATATATATATATATATATATATATATATATATATATATATATATATATATATATATGTACATATATACATATATATGTATATACATACAAATATGGATAGATAGACAGAGATATACATATATATGTATATACATATAAATATGGATAGATAGACAGAGATACACATATATATGTACTGTAAATACATATACATATACACATACACACACACACACTTGCACATACACAAAAAAGTACATACAAAAATGTATACATAAGAAATAGGTATATCTGGGCCGAAATACAAACTGGCCCTAAAATCCAGACGCAACTCTTGTCCCTGAGCAGCGTGGGCGCTTTTGACAGAGATCATTCGGAATGGACAGCGCCCAATTGTATATGTAAAAGGTGCGAGAATGAGAACGGGGTTTCGGGAAACCTGCACAATATTATGAAGCCTTTCCCTGTATTATTTACTATGAGGAGATGAGGGTGATGGGGTTATATTTTCCCCCTTAGGCAGTCATGAGGAAAAATGAGGCGCCCGCTTGTCGGTGTTTTTCATGGGAGCGAAGTACAGTAGAGGTGGGGAGGAAAAACAGGACATGAATGATGCAATGTTTTTCTTCATAAGGATAATTGCTGTTAAATAACTGCATTGTGGTAGGGGTTAGGATCTAGTAGACTTTATGCAAAATGCATCGAATAAAGCCACCTCCCTCGTTTCGATGTTGTTCGAGGAAAGCTGGATTCTAAAATAAAATGGACAAAACGCCACCAGTATAGGACAATCACTGAAATTGGACTTCATCATACAAATTTGTATGATTTATTTTTCAAAGAACAGTGCAGCAAGGGTGAGTCAACTTAGAGTAAATGTAGTGAGTAGTGATAAAAATACTCTTCCAAACATAATGGGGTAATGGAGATTATCTTTCATGAAGACGGTCCGTTAAAAGTATTTCCACTGCGAAAAAATGTAATAGAAGCGACACTGCTTAACTGATAGGAAACTGAACTTTAATTACGAGTGATACTGTGGGCGGGGGGCCATTCTGAAAACCGTAAGACGGAGGAGGAGGTTTCACCACCTAACAGAACGAAGATAAAAATTATACTTGGGAGATCGGCAATGCCGCCAGGTACTACTTCAGAAAATGCTGTATGACCCAGTGTCGTCCACAAATTCGCTAAATAAAAACCAGTTTTGTACTGAAGGGATGACAAGCAAACGTTAAATAAATAGAGATAATATCACGACGGTGAATGTCAGTGACCACGAATTATACCGCGAACCGTAAATGAAGTAATTATTAGTCTCTCTCTCTCTCTCTCTGCCAAACACACACACACACACACACGCTAGCGTAAACATGCATGAAGTTGCGTAAACCACCGGAAACACGATTCGACGCTTCTTCATTTGAATAAGGACACAGCGATTTGAACGAGGATACAACGACCTACTATTCTCCAAAGTATATTTTCATTCTTTTATTCGGCACATGCATAAGAGCCATAGAGAGAGAGAGAGAGAGAGAGAGAGAGAGAGAGAGAGAGAGACCTTCGTCACCTGCCGCTGCTGGCCACTATAGCAAAGTTATCGCTTAGCATTTTATACAACGGGATAATCCACAATGCTTCATTGACGGACCCTCGCTGACAATCCATTGTGACACACAAACACACACACACACACACACACACACACACACACAGAGAGAGAGAGAGAGAGAGAGAGAGAAGGACGGCCGGACACTCCTAGCCATTCATGACTAATCGGGTGATACAACGAGACAGAGAATATCTCTAGCAGAACGACTGATGGCGTGCGGATGAAGCGAACGTCGCC
>NC_089790.1:9207500-9215000 GCF_040412425.1 Macrobrachium rosenbergii
TATCGATTCCTACTTTATGTTCCCTTAAAAAAAAAAAAGACGTGATAAAACTAGAAGCAACTTTTTTTATATATTCTTTATGTGCCCACACTATTTCTCCTCGCACCGTTTTTTACTTTTGAAGATATATAATAGTGTAATGTACAATCTAAATCAATGTTATTGAATAACGTGAAGGGTGAAAATTATTCATATCAGAAATGATAGCTATGCTAATTCTATGTTTTAGTCAGAATGAACTACTACACAAATAACGAGAAAAAAACTAAAATGAAAGATACGAAAAAAAACTAGTTCAACCAGAACAGAAAAAAAAAAAAAATAGACGAACACCCAATTTAACAATGACCTTTTATTTGTGTAATGCTCATTTCAACCAAGTTCAAAGCACATCACCTACAAAGGAGCTGAGGCAAAACTCCTTCACGGCCAATTACCTCCCAAAAGAATACACCGAAATAACATTCTTCGACGCAGGCCAGCTTGAAAATGTTAAACCAAAGAGCATAGATAGATCATCTCCGAACGCGTTCGTCAAGTACGATAACTTTTCCTCGGCCGATTGCCACCGCCAGACTTGCCAGACGTACATCCCGAGCGTAAAACCCGAAGATGGAAATGACAGAGTGAAAGATTCGTAAGCAAAACTTTACGGTGAACTACGGTCCGCCGTATGAAGAAAGCTCCATCTTTAACGTCTCGCTGCATCCTTTTTTTTTTTTTTTTTTTTAAGGGCCGGTAAATGTTGCTGCCGCGTACCGGGGCTTTGATTAAACATAATTATGGTTAAACTATAGCCGTATCGGACTGGGTGTGGCGGAGGTTGAAATGAACTGGTCGTGTGAAAAACAGATTCTTCACTTTAAAAAAAAAAAGTGTAAAAAGGATAAGCTTCTAGCAGGTTATATGAAAAGTAAAAAAAAAAAAAAAAAAAAAAAAATGTGAGGGCTATTAAAACTGTTTTCACTTTACTGCGTATCTTTAACGAAAAATAAAAAAAGGTATATGAGAAAAAGAGAAATGAAAAGGAAATACAAAAAGCATTATAGAACGCAATTACTTACGTCCCCTACGGATAAAAGTATGAGTTTCTTTCTACACAGATATAAAAAAAGACAATAAATATTTTTGAACTCGATTTTTATTGCGAATAAAGCGATTTAAATCTAATCAACTAATAAAGAAAATAACAAGGAAAATACATAACTAGATGTGAGAAAAGGAGAAAGACTAAAAATAAAAAAATAATATAATAATGGAAGGAAGGTGACTTAACTTCAAAAACAATTTAAATCTAATCAACTGATAAAGAAGAAAATAATGAAAATAAATAACAAGAATACCAACAATCAACCAATAAACATAGAGATGCGAAGAAGAAAAAGACTAAAAATAAAAGGAAGTATTACTATAATCATAGAAGGATGGTTGATTTAACTTCAGAAGAGAAGACTCGACACTAAAACTTAAAACTACCAATCTGTTTTTTATACTGAATTTTTTACACCCAACCCTCGACCTCACCGCGAGGCCGGGAGGCTACCTGGGCCCTATTTTTCACCTCTCCTCGCGATGGAATTGGTAGACATCGGAGGCAGTTCGCCTACGAACGGTAAATTGATAACGATGCTTCAGTAAATACTGACGGAGTCGGCGCTTCTCAGTCTTGTGTCAGTAAAATGGGCCGTTTGGAAAATCGGGCGGAGAATAATTAAGAAAATTGAAGATATCGGAAATGTTACAACGAATAGATACCATAATTTTTTTTCAGACTTCAGATTTAAATATGTATATATATACAGTATGTATATAATATAATATAAAATGTATATATATACATAAAATGTGTGTGCATATGTATATGTGTATATATATAATATAAATGTATATATAATATATATATATATATATATATATATATATATATATATATATATATATATATATATATATAAAAGATCAAAAGAAACTGTAAATGATTAACATTCTGAAAGTTGACGTAAACAGTTAAAAATTGCTCACAGGCAACGAAACAAACACACTGACAAAAACAGTAAAAAAAAATTGATATGAAGTTAAACAAACAAATGACTACATTTTCCAAACACTTCAGCAAATAATAAACTACTACAGCAACAAAATCACCTCACGCGTCCGAACATACAAACCAGCGTTACGTACTGGAGGCCAAATAAAAAAAGGCAAAAAAAAAAAACAATAAAAGAATAGAGGAGAAGAAGAAGGAAAAGAATCCTCCAATCAGGTTATGCGAGTGTCCGGAGCGACAGCAGTATTCAGCACACGGCTCTCCCAACTGACACTGACTGAGAGGGTTTCGTTGTTAGCTGAAACAATAATGCAAACAAGAACTCTCTCTCTCTCTCTCTCTCTCTCTCTCTCTCTCTGCGATACAGTCTCTACCTCATAGACATTAAACTATGCTGGCCACTCTTCAAATACAGATCGCTAACCGCAAGATAGTGATAAATATTTGTCTATTTGGGAGTCTCTCTCTCTCTCTCTCTCTCTCTCCCCTCTCTCTCTCTCTCTCTCTCTCTCTCTCTCTCTCTCTCTCTGCGATAAAGTCTCTAACCCATAGAAACTAAACTATACTGGCCACTCTTCAAATACAGATCGCTAACCGTAAGATATAGTAATAAATATTTGTCTATTTGGGAGTCTCTCTCTCTCTCTCTCTCTCTCTCTCTCTCTCTCTCTCTCTCTCTCTCTCTCTCTCTCTCTCTCTCTCTCTCTCTCCGATATAGAGTCTCTAACCCATGTAAACTAAACTTTCCGAAGGCTCGTCGCAAACAGAATCACCATACATTAGATAGAAATAAATACCTGCGTATTTGGGTCTCTCTCTCTCTCTCTCTCCGATATAGAGTCTCTAACCCATGGAAACTAAACTTTCTGAAGGCTCTTCGCATACAGAATCACCATGCATTAGATAGATATAAATACCTGCCTATTCGGGACTCTCTCCTCTCTCTCTCTCTCTCTCTCGCCGATATAGAATCTCTAACCCATAGAAACTAAAGCTCATTGTATGCTCTTCATACACAAAATCACAATCCTTTGATAATAAATATTATTCTGTTTGGGATTCATTCTCTCTCTCTCTCTCTCTCTCTCTCTCTCTCTCTCTCTCTCTCAGATATAGTCTCTAACCGGTAGAAATTAAATTATACAGGATGCTCTTCAAAATTACAGAATCGCTAACCGTTAGACAGATATGAATTTTTGTCTATCGGGATCGCTTTCTCTCTCTCTCTCTCTCTCTCTCTCTCTCCGCGATATATAGTCTCAAGCCATAGAAACTAAACTGCTTTGGGCCAACTTCACATACAGAATCACTATCCACTGGAAATAAATATTTGTCTATTTGGGATTCTCTCTCTCTCTCTCTCTCTCTCTCTCTCTCTCTCTCTCTCTCTCTCTCTCTCTCTCTCTCTCTCTCATAGAGCCTATAACCCACAGAAACTAAATTACATTGGACGCTCTTCGCACACAATTACTATTCATTAGACAGAAATAAATATATGTCTATTTGGAATTCTCTCTCTCTCTGATTTAAAAAGTTCTTTTACAGAAAAAGAGAAAAATCTCTACTATGGAATCTTTGTCTCTCTATTTTATACAGAATATCCTTACCGCTGACAGAATCCAAACATATTTGGGACCACTCTACTCTACTCTCTCTCTCTCTCTCGATATAAAAAAAACTGCACTACATTCGGAATTAAACATTCCCAGAAGCGATAACGCAGTGTAGGCGATATCATGAAATATAAAGTACAGGAATATCACCGGCAAACGCATATTCTGGAGCATGACATCAGGAAACCAAACACTACCACCACATTCTATGCTCTGATATTTTGATTATCTACGCTCAGCACGCGACTGGTTTCGGGTATTTCTCCTGGAGAGTCAAGATGAAAAATTAACAAATGAATGAGAGAGTACTACGGCTACACCCAGTTGTGAAACGGGATCCGTGATGAACTTCATTTTCAATGGTAAATACACTGTGTTGTTCCTGTGCGTAAAAGTTTACTAAGCCTTAGACAGGACTGTCATTTACCTGGCGCTACACTTAGGTACTCGTTTTTCTTTTCTTTTTTTTAACGCAGGTACGTCCTTTTTTTTTTTTTTTTTTTTTTTTTTTTTTTTTACTATGATAACTAAGTTTCGAAGTTTTGACTCGGCCGCCTCACGGTTTATATAGTCACCTCAATTTTGACGCCGGTGCTTCAGTTTTGAATAAGGTATACGAAAGTTTTGTATATATATATATTATATATATATATATATATATATATATAATATATATATATATATATATATAATATATATATATATATATATATATATATATATATATATATATATATATATATATATATATATATATATATATCACGTTCTGACTAAGAGAGTTCAGCTTATTCTTGGGCACTTTATGCCTGATTCAAGGACCCGCGGATATCACTTATGAAAGTTTTATATGACAATATTTGTCTTCAAACTTGGATATTGATGAAAAACACATAACTAACAAGAGATAATGCGACTACCTTACACAAAGCAGCGATAGAAGCAGAGTAGTAGTAAAATAAACACAAAGAGCATAAATTACAGACCTTTATGAGCAGGTTAAGTTATACAGCGAGTTGAAATAATTTCAAGTATCTTAAATACAACGATTATACATAATTACAGAACTAAGAAGGAAAAACTTGTCAACTCTATCCGCAATACCACAGAAAAATTATTAAGGCCATACTCATACACAGATGTAGATACACATAATAAATAAATACATACATACATATATATATATATATATATATATATATATATATATATATATATATATATATATATATATATATATGAAAGTACACATGAAATTCGTTATAATCACACAGCTAAATAATATATACACTGTTTCAGAATCATGTTCATCGCACAGTGTAATTGTTCAATATGGAAATGAATTTCTCTCTACACCGTATCAAGGACCGCATGAGAGACCCAAACTCTTCCTCCTTCATTTTCTAACCCGTTAAAATTACCTCTGATGAAATATCACGTAACAAGATTAAAAAAATACAAACATACAGCAGAATTTTAATGGCAGCGAGGCTTATAGGGCAACATCACCTAAAACACACAGAGGAAAGATAAAAAATGTTTAGAAACACCTGACCTCAAAACAACACTACTTATTTCCCACTGCAGTATGACCATATAAAAATTAAAATTTTGGAAAAGATGTCAATATATATATATATATATATATATATATATATATATATATATATATATATATATATATATATATAATCTTCCCTTGTTTGAGGGGAGTGGGTAGAGAACTGGTGTTACCCTTTCGTTACATAGGATAGGAGGCGATAGCCCCACGAAAATCTCTGGCTTGCTGAAACCCACTGCACTCGACTAAAAACCACGCACTTTTTTCGGTTGAAAATTCTGACCTCACGGCGAAGATGACAGTACCTTGGCACCAAGAAATAAACAGATCACTTTAAAGGGGATTTCCGCGAAGCCTGAACAACAAACACTCGCGAAAAGAACTTGCCGATTCACGGGGACCGCGGACCATCACGACAGGTGAAAACGTTACGTTCTCGGGCGGCTATAAAAAGAAAGAATCGTATTTACCTCTAAACAGGCACTGGCGAGCGCGTCTCCTTTTCCACTGCATCGGGGAAAAATCGAAAAGTCGTAATTTTTGGGTAAAACGGCCCGGCGAAAGACGCCTCGTTGTTCCTCTTCTCAAGCACAGGAGCTGGTGAAGACTGCGCCCGGACTCTTTCTGTCTGCGTTGTCCAAGACAGCAATGAGGAGATAAACGCCGCTCGATTTCTGCGTAGCAGGTGGACGATGGGGCTTTCGATGTATCCTCAAATAAAAAACCGGATAAAATAAAGAAAAAATAAAACAAAAAAATCGTCGATTCTAAATGCACACTCGGATCGCAACGAAAGAGAGGAGGACGACCTGGGCGTACTCCTGTTAAGAGACAGAGAGACGGAGCAACACTTACTCTAGTTCCATTCTGCAATTACCCCCCTCGCACTCCCCCGATAACCAACCAACCCCCCTCAAACCCATCCAACCCCATTTCTGCTACACAAATACAGTTGCTGAGTGAAATCTGTGCCAGTTATTACGCATATAATCATCTATCTCTGTTTATTCTTTCCCCTCATTAAATAAAACAAACTAAAATAGTTTCCTACGGGATTTATATATAACATTTTCTTCTCTTCTGTATTTTACTTTTTGGGCTGCATTACATGACTTTCGTTTCTGATTGCAGGTCTTCGATGGTACTATGTGGTCATCCGCACGAGAGGACACAGGAGGAATCATAATCATATCATAACAGCTATGTCTCTTAGTAGAAGTCTCATGCTCAGGTTTCTGACCTCAGCAAAAAAAAAAAAAAAAAAAAAAATCCTTTTTTAGTATCTGATGTTTTTTTTTAATTGAAACTAAACTCATACCACAAATGGAAGGGAAGCTTATCAAATTTTGAAGTTTCGGACCTCAAAAAAAAAAAAAAAAAATCTGCGTTTCGAATATTTGATTTTTTTTTTTTATGAAAATACACTCATACCTCAAATGACAGGGGAACTAATCAAAATTTGAACTCTCTGACCTCAGCAAAAAAAAATTATAATAATAATAAATAAATAAAAACAATTCCATGTTTGGAATTTTTGATGGTTTTTTTTTCAAAATTGAAAATAAACTCATACCACAAATGAAAGGGAAGCTGATAAAAATTTGAACCTTCTGACCTCATCTAAAACAAATTCCATGTTTCGAATATTGGATGTTTTTAAAATTAGAAAAACAAATCATACCACAAATGAAAGGAAGTTAATAAAAATTTAAACTTTCTGGCCTCAGAAAAAAAAATCCATGTTTCGAATACTTGATGTTTTTTTAATTGGAATTAAACTCATACCACAAATGAAAGGGAAGCTAATCAAAATTTGAATTTTATTACCTCAGCAAAAAAAAAAAAAATCCATATTTCCAATATTTGATGGTTTTCGAAATTGAAAATAAACTCACACCTTACATGAAAGGGAAGCTAATAAAAATTTAAACGATCTGACCTCAGAAAAAAAATCCATGCTTCGAATATCTAATGTTTTTTTTAACTGAAAATAAACTCAAGCCACAAATGAAAGGGAAGCTAATCAAAATTTCAATTTTCTGACCTCAGCAAAAAAAAAAAAAAAAAAAAATTAATGTTTCCAATATTTGATGGTTTTCAAAATTGAAAATAAACTCATATCACAAGCGCTAATAAAATTTTTAACTTCCAATATGATTCAAAGGGCAAAAACTTTTAAATTTTCTGATGCATACGCATCCCAAATGCCGCAAGGAATTTCGTGGAAACAAAAAATAAGGCATCCGATTATGAGCAGGTTACTGTGTGTGTGTGCTGAG
>NC_089790.1:9217500-9225000 GCF_040412425.1 Macrobrachium rosenbergii
GGGCGCTATTACTCGCCTCGACTATGTTAGGATCGAAGTTTCCAAAATAATATTTCCTACGTGACATTTATCACGAAGAAGCGCACGGCTGAGTGTTCGAAAGCACTAATCATTTTAAGCGATTGAAAAGACATGCCTTGAATGGGCATAAATAACCGAAATCACTTACAGCACTTTTGCTAAAGAGCCTTTTACAATGCCTCCAAAGAGTCATTCATTCGAATCACATTAAGTGAGAAAAACCAGCGCCGTCATAATTGCGGCCGTCATGGAGATTTCATGACACAGACAATAGCCCATCGCCCATTCTGACTTAAGCACGGCACGGGCCGGGCAAATTGAGTTCAATTGCGCGATCGGGCTACATATGATTAAGGGGGTAATTTGGAATGTACAAGCTATTTGCGAACGCGCTGTGAATGATTTATCTGATGATCTGAGTGCGAGAGGAATCAAATAAAGCGGCCAGTAATTGGGCTCCTCGCACGCACTATCACTGCTTGATTTCTGCCCAGAACTTATTCACCGCATTAATGATCAAAGACGCTACGACGGAGTTGTAAGCACACCCTGCGTATGTATGTATGTGTGTTTGCGTATGCTAGGACACATCCACGCTTTAATAAAACGTGTCATAAACACATGTCGTCAACTTATCGCACACACATCGAAAACAAATCGCTACAAGTTAAGGATTCACTGGTATTCCTAACCAGTGTTCTTACGATTACCCAACGCCGCCTGCAGATTCGTTCTCCTCTTAGAGCCGCTGACTTGTTTTCAACCTGTTTATGATTTGCATACGATAAGTGACCGACATGTGATTACAAGTGTTAATGTAGTGTGGACGCACCTTGAGAGAGAGAGAGAGAGAGAGAGAGAGAGAGAGAGAGAGAGAGAGAGAGAGAGAAATGAGTCATGAACTAATGCACAATAAAATCTAGAGCTACCATTACTGTAAGTAACTATCCTCAAGCAATGCGCTTAATCAAGCGCCGTTGTATACCAGCGCGATGGACCAAATGCTAAACTCTCCCAATTATGAAGAAGAATCTACTGCTAATGGCTCTGACTAACCAATCTCGAACCAACTCATCAATCCCGACAATGCCACGATGAGTATAATTTACCCAAGCACTTAACCGAAATGCAATCCCGTTCAGAATGTATTCTAGGCAGCAGCTTGCAAAAGCTCTCGCGATAAATTTCCATCATTATTAGTGACCACATGTGTATATGATCTCGAAGGTATCTCTGCCCAATACGGTGGGGGTCAAATTGTGTGATGGAAGGCGATAATTTTACCTTAATGATAAAATCACATTAGCTGGCAGTTATTATCTTTAATGTGCTTTCAAACATGTTGAGAGGAGGCTATGATTAAATTTTCCCCGCTATTGTTCACGTGCGTGTAAGATGCATTAAAATATAGGAGTAAGTATGCGTTTATGTGTTGTGTGTGTGTGTGGAGAGAGAGAGAGAGAGAGAGAGAGAGAGAGAGAGAGAGAGAGAGAGAGAGAGAGAGAGAGAGAGAGAGAGAGAGAGAGAGGTGATAATCGAAGGAAATTATTTTTGTACCCTCATATGAAACTGTGATGAGATAAAATACTCTATAGAATAATTCCATTATTTTTTAAAATATTTTTATTAGGAAAAGACGACATACTCATTACTTTTCAACCTTTCCCATTACGTGATACTTATCACTTTCTTGGTGCTCGGGAAGCTGTCGATAGATTTCAAAGGTTGCTTTTTCTCTTCTCATTCTCTCCGTGATTTTCAAATGACTCCAAATAATCAATTCAATTTTAGTTCTAACTCATTACACAAACTCTCTCTCTCTCTTAAAATGAGGAATACAGATGTCATCTATCACGTACATGGTGATATACTTTACTTATTATCAAAAGCAATACCAGGAATCTTACGAGAATAAGGCATGGAAGCCAAATTTGGTTGCCTGCACTTCTATACATCATTATTAACGTCGATTATACCGACCATTAACTCAAAAATAAATACATGTACGTACCTCCAAAAGGTGGGTATAATGAAACCTTTAATTTAATAGGTACAGTGGAAATTGACTGGTGGCCCTCCAACCCCCGGGGGTAGGGCCGTAATAAGAGAACTATTATAAGCACAGAGGCGCTAATGGAGCCAAATGTATTCTTGATTTACCCAAATTGTTGATCAACACCGATTTATTGGAAGGCAATAAATTAGAGGGTGCGCATATCGGGGAAATAATATACTGAAGAGGCCACTCACGCCATTAGTGAAGGCTTTTAGACATGGCCTGGTGCGTCTTGGACGAGAGTGCTCCACATCCCACTTAATAAATCTTCCGCTAAAAGAAAGTCACAGGCGGCAATAAATGAAGAAGATTCCCTATAAAGCTCTAATTTACTGTGATAAGTCGACGTGTCAGTTAGGTGGTGTTTTCTCACAAATGCGTAAAATCAGCCTTAAGTGGCCACAATTGACTTGAAAGCTTTCAGTCACCATCGTCCAAATGTCGTGCTCATAGGCATTTGAAGACATTAAACTTTCTTACTATGCCCGTTTAAAGGAATCTATCCTCGTGATAATCTTCCCTTGAGGGAACTTACTTAGAACTGAATGTAATAACAATATGGGTGACAGCGCATACCTCTGCGGTATTCCATCGCTAAAAAAAAAAAAAAAAAGTACGCTGGAAAAGTCAATCACCGAAAGATTAATCAGTTATGACACTACTCCAAAAAGCAATGACTAATATTCAAAGATCTTTGAGAGTTCTGTTGTTATTCCTCTAGATTAAGCTGGCCTTCTGCCAGCACGGGCTCTTGCTCCTAAAGCAGTCCTTCTATAAAATTATTGTAGCAGTACCAGACCAAAGAACCGAAAATAAAGTTATTAAAAAACTGACGTTACACCTGTTAATATTGATATTAGATTAAGGAATACATTTCACATGTAATTCAGGGAAAAAATGAATGAAAGGAAGAGCTAGCCAGCTACTACACAAAAGATTTAGTGAGGTGATATTTGAAAGAAGAGATAAACTAGTTAATCTAAAGTGCTCTTAAGGTGTCAGATGCAATGGAATTCAAAGCGCCTGAGAGTTACTCTGATTTATAAAATGATCAGTCGGTAATTTCTGTGCACAATGAACCTTAAATTAAGCAGTTACTTACGACACGCTAATAGCATTTAGTAGAATGAAGGAAAAATCTAAAACCAAAATGATGATAATAATTTTACTTGATACTAACATATCCTTCAATGGATCCTTCATATCCTTAATAACATATCCTTCATTGGTTAGCCTGTCAGAACTTACAATAATAACAAAAAAGAAAAATAGTGATAAATTGTTTTAATAAGCGATAAAGAGAAAATGTACAAATAATGCAAATGAGATAACACTCTCTCTCTCTCTCTCTCTCTCTCTCTCTCTCTCTCTCTCTCTCTATATATATATATATATATATATATATATATATATCTATATTTATATATATATATATATATATATATATATATATATATATATATATATATATATATAAAAAAATTTATATATATATATATATATATATATATATATATATATATATATATATATATATATATATATTTATATATACATATATATATGTATATATATATATATATATATATTATATATATATATATATATATATATATATATATATATATATATATATATATATATATATATATTATATATATATTATGAAGTCATCACTGAGTGTACGAAACAAGCCAAGCCATATAAGGAAACTTACCAAAAGAAACCATTTCTAAACCGAGCAGAATAAGGACCCCACAACGAACGAAACCAGACGATACACAAGGGAAACCCCGAGGATCCTAAGGTCAGAGGTAGATCCTCAAAGACACGCCTCTTAGGAATCTCGAACTCGAACTCGCTCCACAAAAATAAATGTCACGCGTGCAAAAAAAAAAAAAAAAAAAAAGTACATCTTAAGGGGAAAAAACTTCATTCCTTCGGAGCCACATACATGCGCCTATTACAACATGATGCGGACGCGCAAAAATGCAAGCGTATTTTTTCCTTCAGTCTGTGAGTTTTATAGGAAGTGTTGTGAATGAAAGAATATTCAGGTCATTTCCCAAGGCTAGGTATTCTATCGCAAATGGCGCTTGTCTCTAGCTTTAAAAAAAATGGAGGCGTTGTGAAATGTGGGAAATTTGTCACATGTAGCTAAAAACATCACAAAAAATAACTATTTCCTTACAAGATTATTTCGTAAATAAATAACCTATGTAAGTACAACACAAAATTACTTGACCGCGCCGCATTCTGCTGCGTCATTCTTGAAACCCGTTTAAGGAAAAAAAGTCCATTAAGCTGGTGTCTTCATTAGAAAAACCTGGAAACCCCTAAATATCCCGAAATATACAAACTTCTAATTTTCCTAAATATACGAACTTCAAATATTTCTACCTTGCCATAACAAAATACGCAAACGTAATTATCACCAAGGATGGCGCACCAATTACACGCTACCCAGCTAGAACTCCAACTGTGGCTACAAGGAAAATAAATATAACAAATAAGACCTTGTAAACAAAACTGAAATAAAGTTGTACTCCAAATGACAGAAAACATACCCTCACAAAAGTCATCGCATTTGACAAACACCTGCAGTTATGCCAAGAAACTGCAGAAATAGCAAAAAGACAAAAAAAAAAAAGGGGGGACATTTGATGAAACACAGGACTGACAGGCATCAGCGCATACCAGAGACACTACAATTGACAACAGCAGGAAAAACCTGATGTGGCAAGGGCTAATAAAAACAAGGAGACATAACTCTCGAGAAAAACTTAAATAATAAGACCGCCGGGGCTGGCAGGGAAAAACAGGACTGAACAGAAACAGAAGTAATGATGGTGATGGTGATGATGATGATGATGATGATGACAAAAATAATGCCACATTTGACAAAGCACACTACACCTGTAAAGAATGAGTAAATCTGATTTAAAAAATTGTCTTTTGACAAAGCACACTACACCTGTAAAGAATGAGTAAATCTGATTAAAAAAAACTGTTTAACTTGAAACGCTGAACTTCTAAGAACATAGAAATGAGGAAGCAGGAAGCAGAAATGAATGAAAACTGTAAAAATGACAAAACACTTGGACAGCCAACGACGCATGCACCTAATAACGAACGTACCCTAAACAAAAATGTAAATACTAAAGTGGTCGGCGGACTAAATGACGTTAATATCCACTATAACAGACTTAATAATTAAGACACAGCACCTGAGGTGAGAAATCACGAAAGGCAGACAATATTATTTACCGGAAACGCATCCCAATTTGCATACCTACCGAACTTAACCTTTCACTCCAACCCAGTCTTACCTAATACTGGGTTGTGCTCTCAGACCCCATAAACACAAATATTCACCTTCAAAGCAGCCAGCGCCGCCCACCCTCCCAAAAAAAATGTTCCTGAAGTTTAGCTCCCAACAAAAAGAAAGAAGTAAAAACTGCGCCGAAGTTTCCTCGGAGCAATCGAGTTTTCTGTACAGTGCTTAATGCTGTATGAAACTCTCATCCATGACCCATGAAACTCTCAGCCGCGGCCCATGAAACTTTCAGCCACGGCCCGATGGTGGCGGATTATGGGTAACTTTAACCTTAAATAAAATAAAAACTACTGAGGCTAGAGGGCTGCAATTTGGTATGTTTGATGATTGGAGGGTGAATAACAACATATCACTTTGCAGCCCTCTAGCCTCAGTAGTTTTTAAGATCTGAGGGCGGACAGAAAAAATGCGGATGGACACACAAATAACCATCTCAATAGTTTTCTTTTATAGAAAACTACAAAAGTGAGAGTCCGGAGTCAAATTAGTATGGTCGAAATGCAATGGAATTAGGAATGGAGCAACAGACTGTGTTGGCATAAAGCCAGCATGATAGAAAATAATTAGAAGCCAGCATACAAAAAGGAATTACGTAGCTAAGTTTCAAGTATCTGTTCCTGAACGAAATCTTGACAGAATTAGTTGAATGTATAGAAGTGACATTAAGTCTAATATTATAATTTTTCTTCCTCACTGCAGATAATAAACAAAGTACCCATCACAGTAACAATAACGGAATCTTTCTACTGATGCTAAAACATAAATGTGATCACGTCTTTCTAAAGTTGTTTCTCAGTCAATAAAAAAAAAAAAAAAAAAATGCTACAAATTTCAGCGCAAGGCAAGAAGAGATTGCTTGAAGGCAGACGCGTTCCCCAAACAAGGAAATGGATGGGAGACACCTATTGGGAGTCTTGAAAGATGCGCCTCCGCATGAGAAGAAACCTATGCGTTACGGCTTTTAAATAGTCCTATCAGTGATGGAAGTAAATGGAGAAAGACAAAGAGGCTGATAACGCGGCGTAGAGACATAAAGACCCATCCGATAAGGGAGACGTAATGCAGGCACGTAGCTTTGACAAAGCACTGACACTAAGCCACGAAATTTATGGCATATGGCAACGTTCCCAGTCTGGCGAGTTGCCACGTCTGCAATAAATTCAAGAGAGAGAGAGAGGACGGCGACAACTTACGTGTGGGTATATTTGACATCTGATTTTCTCTCTCTCTCTCTCTCTCTCTCTCTCTCTCTCTCACTCTCTGAACAAAAAATTGCCACCAAAAATCACCAAATCACGACGTAAGCGTTTCGAATTCAATTGTGGCGTGATCCAGGCGATTTCCGAGCGACAAACAGGGAAGAAGCGACGTCAATTTTCCTGGAGAGCGCAGAGCGATTTTCTTGCGTTTCAAAACATGACATTACTGTTTTGTTGACACTGCGATACGGACATTTCACCTCAAATTAACCGAGCTATCGGGACCCACAAAAGGATGGTTTTCCTTTTGGCGACGAAACTAAAAACTTTTTAAAACAAACTTCAGGTTTTATGAAATGGGTAAAAACATTGCAAAAGCAAAGGAAAAACAAGGGTTATTTTTTACAGAGAAAATTGAAAATGACGCCATTTTTGGGGCGAAAAACTCCATGCCGAAATGGAGCAAAAATAACTTTTATATAGAATTAAAAAAAAAAAGATAAACGTTCTTATTCTGTCTCCTCATCTGCATTCCTTGGTTATTCCGCCAAACCTCAAGTCGCCAACACATTTTGTGGAATAAGCATCGAATCCTCAAAGCTTGCCGCACTGTTTTAAGTTTCTTGTTAGGCACCACAATTTGTCATTAACATTGATATAAATTTAACCATAAAAGCAACATTCACTACTGAATGTAAAAAAATAAATCTAAAAATTTAATTAATATTTTGTAAAAACCCTAAAGATCAAATGTCTGTCTTTAGAATAAGCTGGGTAGACCTCCGATTTGTCACATTTTCCAAGAAAAGAAAAGATGAAATACCTTTAAATATTTTAGTAACACTGACAAGAACTATTTCCTTCCATACGTAGTAAGTGAAAGCCCA
>NC_089790.1:9235000-9245000 GCF_040412425.1 Macrobrachium rosenbergii
AAGCACCTAATCGGCAATAAACTTATGAAATACAAAAACAAAAAAAAAAAAAGTTCAGTACAAAAATAAGAGAGAATTCATTTTCGCAAGTGACGTCCGATGCAATAGCTCACTATTTCTTTTTATATACTCTGGAGGGCACGAAAGGGTGCACTAGCAACCGGGTAAACGGTACTACAGTCCAAATGTAGTGGGCACTATGAGTACGGAACACTAAAAAACGAAAGGACGGGATGCAGTTTAGGATGAAAAAATGGACGTATCTAATATCTAAAGATTTAAAAAATACCCATAAATGAAATGTCTCAACGGCTTGAAAATGGAGTCGGATGGCAAAAGCGTTAAGAATTAAACCAGAAATTAATACTGGTATATCTTTTTTTAAATAATAACACAAGTATAAATAAATACCTTGAAAGGGTTGTAAGGAATATAACCAAGAAGTATACAGTCTACGACACAGAATATACAGAAAAATAGTCATAAAGGGAAAATAAAGTGAAAATGATACATGATAAAGGGGATTTCTGATAAAGAAGATGAAGAAAAGACTGACGCGAATCACGAAGAAATATGAAACAACCAACGCACACATATCGAGCATTTAAAGACAATCAGATTGTAAAACTGGAGGCACCTAAACATCACAGTACCCCAAGACCCTGCATTATTGGTAAAATTACTTCATTCATTACTGTAACAAGGAACGTTTTATAGTAAAGTTTTCCCTGTGCAAGCATCAACAATAACGGCAGCTGAAGAATGCACAATCACTCCCAGTAAGAACAATCCTTTTGTATTAGCAATTTTCCCTTGCCTATTAAAATCTTAAAATTTCGTATACCTTCAAAAACGAAAGCACATAATAATAGTAATCTCGTGACGATCACGACTATAACTCCAACTCTCCCAATATAAATGAAAAAATAATAAAGCAAGCATGATGAAAATACAGTTTCATTCTACTCTTGGCCCTTCCGAGTATTCATGACCCACTTAATACATCTCTCTAACCTACACCAGTCTCTTGGTGCACAACAGTCCAGGAGACGATCCCTACTGAGCACCTGTTTTATTCAGCAGGGGCAAGGAAGGTCACAGGAGTGGCAGTAAAGTGGTAATGAAGGAAGACGCGATTTCATAATCTGAGTGATGTTGATAGTCCGTTGAGCAATTCACGGTATTCCGTTACTGTTTTTGATTAAGCTGGCCTTATGTTAGCAGGGGCTATTCCTCTTCAGAAGACTATTATAATATTAGTAACCTCTAACACATTTTCTTCCCAATCCTCCGGCAAAATACCAAGCATATCGTTTTCTTAAAATAAAATAAAATGGATTTAATGTGTTCTTCTCCTTTCTTTTTCGGCTCTTCTAGCGCAAATATCACTCGGGACTATTGAATAATTCAAGCCCGTAGGCTTTCGTCCGCTAAAAGATTTGCGTTTAATGGCGCCATAAAAGCGTAATTATGAAAGGAATAACAGCAAGGCAGTAAATAGGGATTACATTGAGTTTTGCATTTAAAGCCGCGACACGAATAAACCCACGTTTCACAAAAAAGAAAAAAAAAAAAAGAAAAATAAAATCGAGCGACTTCCCGTTCTGAAATTCTCAAGATGACAGTCTTACGTGAGGCAATGATATTACAGCGGCGACACCAATTAAATAGGTACATTATTACGACGCGTCTTGCATTCTGAATATCCGATTTGCCATTTCTGCGCCGCAAGATCGTTCGAGTGCATGACACAAAAGGCGTCACGGGAAGAACGAACAACGTTATGAGAGGTATGACAATATTACGAAACTGTCTCTCTCTCTCTCTCTCTCTCTCTCTCTCTCTCTCTCTCTCTCTCTCTGCCTTGATGGTCTCAGCTTACAATGAAAAGTATTATAAAAGAGGAATGAAGTTCAGGATTATAAAAATGCAATAAAATTTATTACAGACATTATGCATACATACATACATATTACATACATACATACATACATACACACATATATATATATATATATATATATATATATATATATATATATATATATATATACATATAATATATATATATATGAAATATACAAAAATACGTATATATATATACATTTATGTGTGTGCGTATGTATGTATAATGTATGTATATTCATGCGTTTTCCTTTATCTACATATAGAAAGAAACAGAGAACAACAGCCAAAAACTGCAAACATCAGTCCTTCACACAGAACAGCGAAACGAATGTCTTATGAAGAGAAATATCTCCAATCGAGTCCTACAAAAAAAAAAAAAAGACACCGGAATAAGAAAAAAAATTAAGATAAAATAAAAAAACCTCGAACAGAAGAAGAAACATTCGCATTACGCGCACTGCAGCGGTTATTTCGAGGGCGACATTACGCGATTATTAAAACCGCTATTCGTCATAATGTCGGATTTATTAATACCCATTTTTTCCCCCTCTTCCTTTCTTCCTCCTCTCTCTCTCTCTCTCTCTCTCTCTCTTTCTGCGTCCTCTTGACGTCATATTTCACGATGGCATTTTCTAGATGTCACTGAGCGTGTATATTGTTTTTTTTTTCCACCTGGGATGTGTATAATTTACTGAGAATTATGGCGTTATTCATCTCGGGTAATACCTTTCCTTTGTTAATTCTATTTCTTGTTCTTTCTCTGGCCTTTCTTTTGATACGAGAGATATATTATTTCTGTAGAGGGCGGGGTGGTAGGGACCCTATCTTTGTCTTGTACTGTTTAATCCAGGTACCTCCGAAATGACACATGTTATGCATCGTTCTTAAACTCCAAGTGCATTTTCGGCATAAGAGAACGTTGTCTTTCTTTTTAACTTAATTAATTAAATATTCAAGATACTGTCTGCTTAATAAAAGGAAATTGAATCAAATTTATACTAGCATCCTTATGGCCCTCTTTAGTGTAGAAAACTGATTGGGTGTACCTGCTATATAAAACGCACTGTGCATCAATATGTTTTTCTGCGTAACCACGATATTCTACTAGAGATAAAATCCACATTTAGATATATCATCGTCCGGCCATGGCCAATCTCTCTCTCTCTCTCTTAACTGGCCCTTGTACTGTTGTCATTTTTGACGGAATGAGTAAACTAGTTATAACATAAATTGTTTTATGAATGCAGTACTAAAACAACTACAGAGAGTGTACACATTGTCTGGTCATTACCTAGCGCGGTAATCACTTTTCATCTCTCATTTCTACATCTCTCATTTCAGTGATCGATTTATCTACAAATTCCTCTTCGCGTAGCATTGTGAAAGATAGAGAGTAGAGATATAGCTCGTTATTTATATATCGTTATTTCTATATATATAAAATATTACAAATTATATCCAATTAACTACAAATTACGCATAACTCGAAAAACTGTGCGCATAACTCGAAAAAAAAAATTATGAATTATCCCGAAAAATCACCAAAGACACGTCACTGGATTATGGCAGCCAATGCAATATTTTGTGATAGTAATTCGACAATATAATCAAATATGTTACTCATACACAAAACTAAGAAGAATCTAAAAAAAAATTGAATGAACAAGAAATGAACCACCTGCTTAGTGGAATGACAAAAATACATAATACTGAGAAAAACTAGAAAAAAAAAACACAATACGAACTAGAAGTCACATCGAAGTCATTACTATGAGAACAGGCGACCAATATCGCCCTTTCCAAACATCGTTAATAAATATGAAGACCCCGCACGCAACTTTCTTCTGTGAAGAAGGGACTTTCTTCCGTTAAGTAGGAAGAAGCGACAAGTATAGAATTGCAAAGAAGGGTTTTTGAGAACGACCACTGGGCAAGCAAATTGGTTACCGAGTGTCGTTAAGACCTATAAACTTCAAAAAGAAATGAAGACACATAAGTGTAACTAGCGTGACCCACTTAATGTGTCTAGAGACACCGAGAGACGAAAAAAATGTCATAGAAATTCGTGAAGACGCGGCCGCAATATTCTATCGGTGATGAATTTTTAACAGGACAATAGAGGCAGACGTGAAGAACTGGCAGTAGACTTCACGCTTAGACAAAACACTAATGGCACTTACGGTGCCAAAGTAATGGAATGAATATTACAGCGTCTAGTAAAAGCAAATATACACTATTTTTCTTCGCTCTTTTTCCCCCACCCCCTCTTGCAATATGAATCAGCCAACAGGAGAGACGCGAAGCAATTACACACATAAATAAACACAAAGATAAGAGTCTGACAAATATACGTTTCTTCGCATTTTCGTTCTGTTTTGACCTAAATACTTTTGCAAAAACAAACAGTTAAAATCTTTATGCAAACATGACGTTTGCGAACTCAAATACGAGTTTTAGTTTTTATAAGAGAAATTTTTGGAACTGTAGTAGATTTTTAACGTATGTAACAACGTTTCCAGATTTCAAAAAAAAATAGTGACAGTTGAAAAAAAATATTGTCAGTTGAAAAAATTGAATTTTTGAATAAATAAGCATTCGCGAACCGTAATGTAAGACGCCAGCCTGTGAGTTAATAATGAATATCTATCCGAAACTGTCACGAAAGCATAGCAAGAGGACCACACCAGAATTTGAGGCACGCAAGTTACAAGCACTGGGGCCATCACTTGCAAAAAAAAAAAAAAAAAAAAAAACTGTTAAACATACAGTGATGTCACCATTGATTTAACGACGATGAAATTATAACCTTTGCCACGGAGGTGAAAGCAAATGTACATATATTATCAAAAACACGAAAGGGTGCGAAAAAAACACGGGTTAAAGTAAGCACAGGACGCCGGTAGTTGGATGGATAATAATGTTAATATTGTAAAGCAATGCAAATAGCTTTGATTTTAAAGAGCGCATTCCGCTCAGAATAAATCAAAGTTCACAGAATTTACTTTCAGGTATGAAGATAAGTGTATCCAAGTACCGTTGAACTATACTGAAATTCAAAAGTGTCGATACAGTATACATACATACATACATATATATATATATATATATATATATATATATATATATATATATATATATATATATATATATATATATATATATATTATAATAAATATATAATTTAATAAATATACATAAACACACACACACACCTACACACACATATACACACACACACACACACATATATATATATATATATATATATATATATATATATATATATATATATATATATATATATATATGTGTGTGTGTGTGTGTGTGTGTGTGTAAATTTGATTTTTAAACATATATATTTTACTCAACGTTAAAATTCGCTAAGTAAAAGGTCGCAAACTCTTACGCAAAGTCGTATTATGCCAAGGACATTTGCCACAACAACAAACGACACCAGTTAAAAGAAAAGGGGGAATTATATAATATGGTATATACAAGCCCAGACAAAATTAAAAATAGGGTACGCTGAGAGCCAGTAACGCCACAGAGATGACAGCCGATTAATCAGATGTATTAAACTCGTCCGTCATCCTTATCAGTTCTGAAGGCTTGCAAGCACGAGATGGATGTTCGTCGCCAGATGGATGCACAGCTCTCAATCAACGGCAGACAAGCAGCTACGGTCTCCAATGACGCTGTCAAAACACCACTTCGCTGAAGTGGATGATGATAAAATTCCCACTGTGGCGCTTCAATACTTCTTGGGTCCTGCTCACAAATAGGACGAAGAGTCATGGTGCCTACATTCAGAATAACCATAAATTGTACCCTTATTCTTGTCGTCACGATCCCTACCGGCCGCGTGTTCTACAGCTGGGGGAGTTTCTTGGGGTTCTGGAAGGTAGAATACCCAAATTCAATTTGTCCCTTCTTTGAACCCCTTTTACCCGTTTTACTTATAGCCTCGAGTCATTAAAAAAAAATCCAAAGAGAACTACACTGCCTACAAGACTGTGCATCTATCAGCTGATTATGGCAACAATGATTCCATTCCTTCAAAAAATTAATGTATGTATATATGAAATTTTTTATCACACTGTGATTTATATACAATCATGAAGCTGCAAATGTCGCTTAATATCAAATTCACGCTACCTCGGGAATATCCCCGATGGGGAATTATCACCGAAGGGGGATTTATAAGTGATAAATGGATTGGTACTGCCGGGTCTCGATCCCTCGACACAGATACTTATCCAGCGACTCTCTTGATAGCTCAATGGGTAGATCGTCGACTGGAGTCACTGGATAAGTATCTGTTCGAGGATCGTGACCATTTGTAACAATCCATTTATCACTTATAAATTCCCCTTCGATGATAATTCCCCATCGGGGATGTTCCCGAGGTATATATATATATGATGTTAACAACATTTGTAATTCTATGATTATATATATATATAGTATATATATATATATATATATATATATATATATATATATATATATATATATATATATATATATATATATATATATATATACATACATTTAACATTAAACTATTTTTCCTAAAAGTAAGGTCCCATGAAAAGATGGGACAAGGATGACTGCTCCAATCATACTCGAACTGTTGGATTGTGCATGAACTTCCGTGCGCATAAAACTTCCCAAACATTAATACTCAATGCGCCTGCGCAGAAGGCTCATTAGCAACGTGTCCTACGCCCCTGCATCCTTTACACCAATCGTCTCTATCTTGCGCGGACTCTCTCATTTTCTGGATGTTGAAGAATAATCCAGTCAGTTATTTAAATCTGGCTGGTACCGAGGTGTTAATGAACTGTACTACCTGGGCACTGGTGCCCCAGGACAGTGCCAAAGACTTGGGATTCTAATACACTGCGTGCCAAGGCAAAGCAACGCACAGAGAGGGTTTCAGTATGAACACTGATGCCCTAGGAAGTGCCAGTGGTTTGGGGTACAGGTAAAATGTGTCTCCTGGCAGATGAGTGCCTCATGGATGGTTGGGGTATCTCTTCATGGGAGGAAATGCCCACTTAAATGTCAGATGAGCCCCGTCTACGGAAACTTTGCTTTTCACTTCAATGCAATGCATGAGGAAGGGAATAACGGATTTTTGTCTCTGCTTCGTATGAGTCACCAAAATCCTGCACTAACATTCTAACATTAAAAACAAGCGTATGAATGAAACAATATGTCTTGAAATTTGGAATATGCGTTTATTTTTGGTATAAAATAGGAAATGTCTCGTAGTTATTTCGCTTGAGAGAGAAACCTGGGCATTTATTATATGCATGCACACACGAACGATAATTCACTATCATGACTCACTTTCTGAACAAAATGAGGCAACGAACTTTTCAGACAACAAAAAGAATGTTTTCTTCTGAATTGAAATTAAAAAAATATATGATTAACAATTTATTTCCCCCTGACAATTGCACTACAGAATAAAAGAGAACCAAAAGCGTGAGGAAGAGTCTGGAGGGGTAAGGGGGGGGTGGGGGGAGTCACTTCAACTGTATCTTTCCTTTCCTCCTTCCTCAAAGCAGGAGGACGGAGTGCCTCCGGAAAGGGAAAGGGGAAGGGAAAGGGAGGGGGGAATATGAGGGGAAAGGGAGGGGGTGCCGCCAAATCTAGAACATTTCTCAAGCACTTTCTTAAGAATACGGACCCTGAAGCAGTTCCTCTTCTCCTATAACGTTCAGCCGTCTCCGTCACGGAATCCCTTTCCAATTTCGACCCTAGGGATCGTCGCCGTAAGGTCGAAAATGCCGGCCGCACAAGCCTCTTGATATGTCACGGGATAGTGGGGGGTTGGGGGGGGGGGAATGGAAAAAAAGTAAAAAGTATATTGTTTTTTTTTTCGCCTTAGTTATGAGACGCAAACTGTCAGCTTGCCCGAAAGCCGTCAATTGAGGAGGAGCATCTGAGGAGAGCGATATAAAGCACAACCGGGCCTGGCAACGATGTCTAAGATTCAAAATACCATTGGCGACAATGGCGATTTAGCCCTTCAGGTGGTACGTGCTTGCCAGGGAGGAAGATACTCCGCGTTCTTGCCCCCTCCCACCTTTCATCCCCCTCAACCAGTTCCCTAGCTCCCCCGCGATAAAATAACGTATCATAAGGGTCACTAAAACGAAGGTAAACACAGTTTATAGTATGAAAAACACTCTCTCTCTCTCTCTCCCCCACATGAATATTTCGTGAAAAGATTCCAAAGACAATAAGGCGACACCCTAAAACCTGACAGAGGTAGGGAGAATGTAAAGAAGTTTGAATGGCCCCAAAAAAAAAAAAAAAAAAAAAAATCTATTTAGGTACCTGAAGTTCAGCGCCAATAATGTGACAGAGGACCTGACGAACGAGAGCTTTTGACAGAGGGGCGCAGAACTCCACTGAGGGAAATTTGACAGTGGGGCCTTTGACAGAGTCGGAGGCATCACGGAGAGATTATTATCTAATATCAAGGGCTTCAGCTTTATGAAAGTGTCACTAGATCCCGCTCTGAAATACAGGCGGTGCTTCCCCTTAAATGAAGCCCGAGATTACCGAAAGAGCAGGATTTCTGAAACTTTCGAACGCGGCGTCGAGATGAAACAACGGGTGATTCCAGGTAGATTAGGAATCATGAGCATTTAATCTACGCTTTGGCGTTCAAATAGCCATCGCGGAATAATCAAGGGGGGTAAAGGAATCTTAAATCAAGCAAGACACGGAGGTAAAGAAATACTATACAGTAGAGTAAAGCACATTTGGCGGAGAAGGATTTTAATGCGTTGGATGGAGGTGCAAAGAGGATTTCTTTGAAATCCTGAAAAGTTTCACAGCAGAAAATTAATTTAAAGGTCTCCGTCTAACAAAAGGTAAACAAATGTAGCTATTCTGACTAAATACGTAACGGTTTTATGGCAGAAATTGAAATGATTTTACAAAAAAAAAAAAAAAAAACTGTAAAAGAAAACCGAAAGATGAACAACTAAATTGAATGTGCTATGTAAACGTGTTTTTCAGTTCAATTTGTTCCCAGAATATTATGCAAACTATGAACTCTGAATGGAAGTCGTAACTAAATTTGACAATATAATACACACACACACACACACACACACACACACACACACACACATATATATATATATATATATATATATATATATATATATATATATATATATATATATACATATACATATACACACACACTTTAAAATTAGTGCTAAAATTTCAGCTGGAAAATATCTTGCTTATTAACCCTCCACACCAAACAATACACCAAAGCTTCCAAGCTATGGACTGTATTGTCTATCATTTCTAACAAGCAAATACAAGCACACATTCATTACGGCAAAACGTCGAACTCCAAGATTTTATGTGATAAAATAAAGATCTTTCAACATCCATTTTTAATCACTTCGTAACCAACTCCTGGCCAACAGGTGACACCCCTGGTTCCCTATGATAGGAGGGACGGGGGGGGGGGGGACCCGCGAACCCGATAAGAGCTACCTCAGTCCCGAGAGGCCCACATAACGATAAGCGGACATGCGAATGCCACATTCAATTGATCTGTCCAAGCGGTGCCAGACTACTTTTCCAAATCTAGAATAGCCCCCCCCCGCCCTTTCCTCCCTTCCTTGCTTTTTTGCCGGTGGGTGGGAGTTAAAAGACACCCCCGCCCTTGTAAAATATGTATAAAAATGAATAATTAAACTCCCTAATGCACTACATAAACGGCCAGGTACATTAGCCTTCCGAGGATAATCAATAACTCCAAAGAAAGATTTTAAGAGAGGCAATTTCATGGAGTGGCGTCTCACTCGCGACGTTTTTCATTTTCCAATTTTTTTTCCTCCGTCCGTTGGCGTAAGTAGTGGCATGAAATATTCACTCGACGAGATTTTATGACTGGGGAATCCTCCTTTTGGATAATGGAATGACAAACCAGACTGTGGGTGTTGATGTGATTTACGGCCGATTAATCCCTCAACCGGGCTGTACTTAATCCCTCAACGGGGCTGTACGTTTTCGAAGGATTAATAGGAAAAAGATATGGATGAGATGC
>NC_089790.1:9250000-9282500 GCF_040412425.1 Macrobrachium rosenbergii
GCGAAGAAAAAGTTTTTTTTTTTTAACCTAACCTTCCCTATCTAGAATCCTTTATCATAATTAAAGAAAAAAATATAGAGTGACTTCAATAAATAGTTCAACTACCCTGGACGCTCATTTTGGTCAAACTTTGAAATCTTGAATACCGTTGTATCAATGTCCTCGTGGCCGAATACTGTTTGAATTTTGTAACCCAATTCTATTTCTCTCATGGAATTTTTATATATATATAAATATAATATCTATATCTATATCTATATATATATATATATATATATATATATATATATATATATATATATATATATATATATATATATATATATATATATATATATATATATATATATATATATATATATATATATATATATATATATATAAATCATGCAAACGTCTTTAAGCCAAACCTTGAAAATTGAGAGAGAGAGAGAGAGAGAGAGAGAGAGAGAGAGAGAGAGAGAGAGAGAGAGAGAGAGAGAGAGAGAGTTGCCTTCATGAACGATTGTGCATCTGAGTGATCAATGATATAAAAAGAGAGAGGAGAGAGAGAGAGAGAGAGAGAGAGAGAGAGAGAGAGAGAGAGAGAGAGAGAGAGAATTCGAGATACCATCATTACGGGCTAATCCGACCTGACTTCAATAAAGCTGGGGGTGGAACAAAAAAAAAAAAAAAAAAATGGCGAACACTAATCATATTCTTGAATGCAAAACTAACGAAGCAAGCCTAATAAGCGACATTTACTCTTAATGCCAGATTCTAATCAAGGCAACGACCACAAAAGGATGATTTTATTTTTGAATCTCAATTTATAATACTTATTTTTTCCTGTGTGTATCACACCGCTTGACCTATCGGAATTTGTTTTACACTTTCAGATCGACGGACAAAATGTAATGCAGAATAAAAGCGTGTGGCAAATATGCGTCGAGATCATGTCTATAAAAAAATACATATAAGACTCTTGTAGGAATTTACATACCGAAAAATAACGCCGACGAAACAAAATTTCACCGCCAAATTACACAACGGTGACTTTTCAGAATGTAATTTTTCCCGTGGCTCCAAAATAATTCCCGACGAAGAAAGAAAGAATCGTAACACGTAGCACCCGACCCGTGACCAATTTCTTTCCACCGAATAGATGCAAATCATCATTATAATATTATCGTCACATTCTCGTTCTTATGAAAACATTCGCATTCGGCGCACGCGCGCAATTGCAAATGCCTCGTAAATCATCGGGTGAAAGTTTGCTGTCACTTCGTAATCTGAATAATCGGAGCTGGGTCCTCCTTCCCTAAAACTGTCTTCCAATGGTAAATACATCAAAATGGTTCAGGTAGAGCGGCCTTGCTTCATCGTGAAAACGTGAAATTATCAATAAGTAATATCTTGGATATCTTACACATGGCGTGAAAAGAAGCTTTCGCAAATAAAGGTTCCTGTAGACAAGAAATAAATTTAATCCGTATGATACGTAAACAACGAAAAAAATGAATTGGTCAGCATGTTTGAATAAATAGAATTAAAGACACTCACAAACACTATATAAGTCCATCATGTATGCGTAAGCTTTTGACTATTTAATATATAAACACAAATATGAAGCTCAGCGTGGAGATATAACTCGGTATTAGTCAAGGTATTAACTAACAACTTTGACTGTTTGTGTTTATGCGCACAATAATAATGATATTAATAATGATAACTGAAATTGTAAGAACAACATCAGTGTAATTCATAGAGCCATTATCGTTACAAAATGCATAATTAAAAGTAAGACTATTATTGCATATTTATAAATTCTAGGACAAATTATTCCTCCGCATAAAAGTTAGAAATAAGAGTAATAAAAGTACTAGACGAGTACTTCGATTAGGATATTACTATGATATTAGTACGGAAAACTCGTGTTCGATATTTGCACCGATTGAAATCTGGCAACTTTTTTTTTAACCACCGTTCCAACATGGCGTTGCAACCTTGCAATTTCGCTGTCTAAAAGAAAGTGGAGTTTACCGCGTATTAACTATTAACTAAAATAATGCTGTAGAAGATAGTAATGGATCGCCGACACCGGTAACAATGATGGTGAATATTAATAAAAATCCCCTCTTTTGAAAGCGCGAAAATTAACGATAAATGTTAACTAAAATAATGCTGTAAAAATAACAAAGAAACGCCAATACCAGTAACAATAATGATGGTGAATGCTAATAAAAATCCCCTCTTTTGAGAGCGAAAAATCCTAAGCGAAAATGAACCGATAACTATTAACTAAAATAATGCTGTAGAAGATAGCAAAGCAACGCCGATACCCGTAACAATAATGATGGTGAATATTAATAAAAATCTCTTCTTTGGGAAGCGAAAAATCCGAGGCGAAAATGAACCGAAATCTTGGGGCAGGAGCATCAAGCAGTAAATTGTCGAAATGTATTTTTACCCAAATGGCTTCACAGGTTATAAAGTCCGCTAATGACAGGTGTTAAATAAACAAAAGCGCACAGTCAACCATCTTCTCTCTTTACGGCTCATAACCGGGGCTTTAATATATGTGATTACAAGCAACAGTTCCGCTGCACACACACACACCTGACGACGCCTCAACGTATTGGTTAAAAGCCGAGTTGTGTGTGTGTGAGAGAGAGAGAGAGAGAGAGAGAGAGAACCTTTCTGCAGAATTCAACGCTCGGCTGACAAAAGTACTCGAGGATTTCTTCAAAAATTCCTACTTTTTTTTTTTTTTTTTTACGGGCCAGGCTTCTCCGCTCCCAGCGGTCGTTCCACCGATAACATCTCGATGGCAATTGCTCTAACAGAGGATGAGAAGTGTGACAAAGATCATTCATAAAAGTCGGGTTGGAAAAAAAAACTGGGAGAAAATCAAACAAGAAAAGGTCGATAAAAAGAAGGTAAGGGTGACGTCAAAAATGTGATGAGCGTATGTTTCAGGGCAAGAATGTGGGTACAATGGCTTTAGACAAGTGCATATATGCGACGGTGGTTACGCCTGTGAGAATATCTGTAGGTAAAGGATGAATTTTTTTTTTTTTTTTTTTGCGTACTCGAGACTAAGTATACGTGAGTCCGCTCAAGCGCATTTCACAATGCACATAATTGTGCATATGCAAATGCAAGAGATTGTTTATTAGGCTTGAGGGCGGAGTGTTCCTAGCAGATTATCCAAGGAATCATTAATAATACGCCTGTCTAATTTTCCTGTTTTTGTGGATATGATTGTTATACGGAAGTAGACACATTCCAGTTCATCTGGCCGCTCGCAAGAAAACAAACCTTCTTGAGAAGGTAACTTTAGTAAATCAGTTTCAAAGTCGATCAGATTCCTCTCTTCTTTTCCCAGAACACATGCAAATATTTTAACAGCAAATAGACAAGTATATAAGTACAAATTTACATGAATACAATGATGATACAACAAACGTTTTAGAACGTAACATATAATGACCAGACTCCTCACAAAAACAGACCCGCCGATCATTATAAACTCATTCCGTTTGTTCATAAATAAATCACAGTTCAATTAATAGTTCTGTTCAGCGTCAGGAATCCATGGAACGGAGCTAGGATACAGCTCAAGTGATAAGCGTTGGTTTTATGAAGGAAAACTTTGACGCAAAAGAGAATCCTTTAAAATGAAAACTTAGAGTTTTCATGATTATCATTATTATCACTACTATTCTTTTCATTCAGAAAGCGTACGCATTAAACTGGGGAATGCAAAAAGGTAGTTAACTTATGGAACAAGCTTTCATAAAATGAAATACTTATATCTGCATTTTCTTTTTTCGTGTCATGACAGAAGAAAATGCAGATCTGTCACCTGCTGCATTCTAGAGCCAGATCCTTCCTTAACCATAGCTAAGATGTACAAAAAATAAAAAATTAAAATTAAAGAGGCATAGAAAAACAATGGTAAAAGGAAGCTGATCTTAGCTTTAAAAGCTACCTAACGTCAACAATAGCAATGTCGCCAAGTAAACAGCTATATGATGTATACAGATCATCCATACTTAAGACACACCGACATTGTGGCTACCGCTCTTAGCGAAATAAAAACATAAGTAAAAAATGCGCCGGAGTTTCTTTCCGGCGCAATCGAGTTTTCTGTACAGCGTATAATGCTGTATGAAACTCTCAGCCGCCGCCCATGAATCTTTCACCCACGGCACGGTGGTGGCCTGTGTTGTTGGCACCTATAGCGGTGCCAGACGCACGATCATGGCTAACTTGAACCTTAAATAAAATGAAATCTACTGAGGTTGGAAGGCTGCAATTTGGTATGTTCGATGATTGGAGGGTGGATGATCAACATACTAATTTGCAGCCCTCTACCCTCAGTAGATTTTAAGATCTGGCGGCGGACAGAATAAAGTGCGGACGGACAGACAAATAGCCATCTCAAGAGTTTTCTTTTGCAGAAAACTAAAACAAGTTACAAGCAATTACAGCACATATACAGTTTACTTCAATTTATTTCTTTTCTTCTCTGAAAGTTTAACTTCGGAGTTTTTTTCGTTCTTTCTTAAAATGGAACACATAATTAGAAAAGCCACAAAGGCTTTTGCAATAACGGACCGATCTTAAGTTTTACTGCGCATTCCGAAACGTGCTATGAGGAACTGCGAATGACCTGACCTAACACCGACAATGTTACCTCTTATAATAACTGAGAAGAAAATGAATGATAAAACAATGCTCCTTTAAAATCTCCACTGGCTTACAATCCACTCATGATGCCCATTTTAACTCGGTCCGCTTCCTAAAGGTTACATTCTCATGCGCATGAGATTTGTCCACAGCATTTTAATGGAAAATTATTTTTTATGCCTTGTTTTTGTTTTCGAATTGTAAATAACGACAGTGGCGTTGTTGGTATCTTTTTGTCTTCGCTAGTTTATCTACCTACTTGTCTGATGCTGTACGTGACTCCATCACAGTTGTACTCGGAGAGAAACCAAATGATCTACGTGCCCACTTCAAGCCGTTGAGAGAGAGAGAGAGAGAGAGAGAGAGAGAGAGAGAGAGAGAATGGCCAAGTACCAATACTTTTTATCAAGTACTAATACTTTTTATAAGTAATTGTCTAATACTCAAGAAAACCGGTTTATATCCGCATAACTGAGTATACTGCTACTTGAACCGCAAATGCTACAATTATTAATAATGACGATAAAGTATACGATGAAAGCAATTATGAATACACGAGGTCTCTCATATCAGCCATACTGACAATCTATGCTGGCAGGCGCACCTATTTATTACAAAGCCATTACTGAACAGGAAATCAGATGAGTCTCCATAATTTTCGGATTCATTTGAGAAATTTCCCATGAATCATTTTATGCAATAATAATTATAATCAGCGCGAGGTGCACATTCACAGTACAAACACAAACACAAACATACACACACACACACTATGTACATGTGTGTATATATATATATATATACATTATATGTGTGTATATGTGTGTGTGTGTATATAATTACTCGTATTAGGTTTCAATAAGACGGGATGGTTTAGATTCCGGATTCTTTAATTTACAAAGTACAAGCTTTCAAAGACCATACAGCCTTTCTTCTTCACCAGAAGGTATAAACCAAGTCTTTGAACTTTGTAAATTAAAGAATATATATACACAGTCATGTTGTCTGGCTATTTTGTGATGCCTAATAGATATACATATATATACATATATATACAGTCATAGTTGTATATATTTTGTGATATATATGTGTGCATATATATATATATATTTATATATATATATATATATATATATATATATATATATATATATATATATATATGAAACTTTTTTTTATCACACCGTGATTTATATACAATCATGAAGCTACAAATGTCGTTTACTGGAGTCGCTGGACAAGTATCTGTGCCGTGGGTTCGAGACTCGGCAGTACCAGTCCATTTATCACTTATAAAAATTCCCCTTCGGTGATAATTCCCCATCGGGGATATCCCCAAGGCAGCGTGAATTTGATATTAAGCGACATTTGTAGCTTCATGATTTTATATATATATATATATATATATATATATATATATATATATATATATATATATATATATATATATATATATATATTATATATATATATATATATATATATATATATATATATATATATATATATATATATATATATATATATATATACATATATATATACACATGTATTGCATACAAGTACAGACATAATGTAAATGACTCGTATATTTATCATTCATATAGAGGCAATCAGTTCAACTACTCCCAAGTGATAGTTGAAACATGAAGAAAACAAGAAGGACTTAACGATTCCAACAGCCGTCTACTTCGAAAGAAGGAAAAAAAAAATTAAGTACGAGAACTTTAGAGTTCCTAAAGTCATCACGGGAGCTTGAGCAAGTCACCCGAGCAAACAAACACGCAAGCAGATTGCAAGTCATCTGAAGGTGCAAGGAGGGTATTCCTAAACGTATCTTAAAAGCTTTATCGATATCACGAATGTGAATAAGTTTTACACACGTCAATCAAACGTAAATTCTTGTTTAGACGATTGCTTTCCTAAGTCAACATTAAAATCATCTGTAAACGGGGTAAAAAAAATTAGAGTATTCAGATCATCAGTCCATAAAGGTCTTGGACTTAATATAGATGGGAAAAAATTGTCATATTTCTGAGGTTATTTTGAATTCAATTTTACCTCTACTATAGTCTGCACAGCATGTTTTTCAAACAAAGTCGTATAAATTACATACTTTTATATACATTTAAATTAACCTGCATTCATTTTAGCATTTCATACAACTTTTATCTAATCTGAATAAATTACTTTCGTATAATTCTTTCAACCTTTTAAAAAAAATATTTTTCTTTTTAACTTTGTAACATTTACATTGCATTGTAAAGCTACTGTTTTTTTTTTTTTGTAATTAATTTTCAGTAATCTGACGTGTACTTAGCGAATTCTGATCTTTTCCAATATAGCTTTGCACTATTTGTTATCCCCCCTCTTAACAAACAGATGACTGAAACTAAATCCAATTTAATATTTGTTGAATAAGTGTACTCGCTCAGAGTTCCAACGAATAAACGTCAAAAGCCCAGTGAACAGCCCAGTACACATGTTGCGCTAAAGCCCGTACCCCCACCCAATTTTCCATTGCATACGTCGTATAGAATGCCCTAACCCAGCCCAAAGTGCAATAAATAGGTCGTAACGAACGAGGCCCCTTTTTCCCGATAAACACCTTCAGCTGAATAAGACCTAAGCTGAAGACTTTCATGCAAATTCAGTATAAACGATAAGTATATATATATATATATATATATATATATATATATATATATATATATATATATATATATATATATATATATATATATATATACATATACATATATATATATATATATATATACATATATATATAAAATATATTTTATATATATATATATATATATATATATATACATATATATATATAATTTTCCTCTAATTGCCTTTATACTCTCGCTGACTATCGCCAGAAGGGTACAGCCTTATGGTTTCTCAGCAATTGAATGCTGATGAGGTTGCTAGACCCACGTTTTTTTTTTCTTTCATGGTTACTCTGCAGACGGTGCTCCGTATTTATAGGTTGGTGGAGTACTGGGTAATAGACCGTGAGCGATCCAGGGACCAATCATACGTGAGCTAGGCATTGTACCATTAAGATACAAGGCCCACTAAGTCTCACTGCCTATTCGGGAGGAAAAGTATGATTAAAATATATATATATATATATATATATATATATATATATATATATATATATATATATATATATATATATATATATATATATATATATATATATATATATATATATATATATATATATATATATATATATATATATATATATATATATATATATATATATATATATATATATATATATATATATATATCATATATATATTCAAGAATCACATTCTGGTTCAGCACCATGTAATGACCGTCCCATGAGTCTCATTTATAAAGAGGAATGCCAGTCACTTCACCAAGTTGTGCTTTTTCACAAATGTTTCTCATTCTTTGCCATGAAACAGAACGAAGGTCCTCTTTTTCAATTGAGTGTTATTGCTGTATGAAATTTGTTTTGATAAAGAGTGAACGCTTTTCAATATTTTTTTTTTTATAAAATTTCACACACATACTATATATTATATATATATATATATATACATACAAAATATATATATATATATATATATATATATATATATATATATATATATATATATATATATATATATATATATATATATATATATATATATATATACTTTTCTATATGTATATATATATATATATATATACACACATTTATATGTATACACACACATATATATACACGTACATACATACTTCTACATTCCATTATTTACGTAACATACAACAGCAAACTTACATTCACCTCAGTGGAAAAAGTCAGCGTGCTGAGGGACATGGAAAGACAACAGGTAATTGTACCAGCAAAACATAACGAACATAATGAGTGGCAGGCAAGGAAATGTCATGAGTCACACGTTTCGTGCCCTCAGGGGCACGAAGTCGTTTTGTGCCCCAAAGAGACGCGGATGCTTTTGTACGAATGCCCTCATCGGCTGTTCATGATCCCGGAGACTGAATGACTAACGTCTGGTTGCAGTGAGGAAAAGCGGACTGCTTATTGCTCATTATGCAAAGTTTTTTCCTGTTATTTGCTTCTTAATTTTATCTGAGTTTATTTCTACCATTTCCGAATTTATCTGGTATTCAAGCAGTTCTATTATTTTATGTTTTAATAAACGACCAAAAGCCTACTCTATTATTTTTTGTCAATATGAAAATTAATATTTATTATAATATTATATTTGGCGTGAAGTACATCGTTTATCTCATGTTCGGATTAGTTTATGGTTGATAAATTTTGTATTTTTTGAAAGACAACGGAAATGCTCTTAGTTACTGTTTGAAGAGTAGTTTTATCTTATTTTAAAAAATACAAAATTTATCATCCATAAACCAATCCGAACAAAAAATAAAAGATGTATTTCGCGCCAAATATTGGAAGATTCGTCATGACGGCTGACTGGCTTAATTTTAATTTGCGGGTTGGCTTACGACTGATAACATCAATACTAGTGGTATTAATTCTTATGTTTTGCATATAATTCATAATCCCCCGGGAAGAAACAGCACAAAAGTTCATACTCTACACAGAAAATTGAAAGGAAACGAAAAAAAAAGGAATTTACAAAACCTAATAAGCGGAAATTATTCGGTCAAGAAATACATGATAAAATGTTTTACAAGCTTCTTATCAAACTCAAGTTCTAACTTCATAACATGAGAACATATTCGGTAACTTTTTTTTAACGGAGGTAAATATAGAGTTCCATTACATCTAATTAATTTTACTCAAAGTACATATACATAAATACCTATAAACACTGATGGTTATTAAGTAAATCAGATAATGTAATAGCAAATATGTTAAGTAGCTAATAAAATAAGTCTCCCGGTGGAATTAAAACCACAAAAATATCACGCTTACCTCTCTTCAGCGAATATCGAATTATACATATACGATAAAGGTGAAAGTCGAAACAAAAGTTTAAAAAAAAAAAACTAAAGAACCCTTTTCCTTTATTTTTCCAGTCAGTAACTTTCATAAGTGAAAGTTATCATACGCAAACCGACGGATAACCGAACAGCTCCACTAGAGGAAACGTCGGGGTTTAAGTTATCAATTATTTGCTTTCCGAATCTCCGCGATTATTGCCAACCAGCCATGATGAACTTTCCCTAATAACTTTCCCTAATAACTTCCCTTAATAACTTTCCTTAATATTAATGCCTCGCGTCAGAACATTTCCAAGCATCACCCCTCTGGTTTGAGAATTTCCCTTGAAATTAATTACTAATCGAAACCTTACTTAATGTTCCGATTTCGCCCTTCGCAAATTTCCGGGAAATTTAATACGCGTCCTTCAGAATCTTCGCAAACGTTAGCCATTTAACTTCGGAATTTCTCTTTATATTAAATTTTTTTTGTACTCCTTCTCCAGCCTATCTATCCTCTCTTTCCAACTACCGCTCTGACGGCATATCTCTCTCTCCTCTCTCCTTTCCTTCCTTCTCTCCTCTCTTCCTGCGGGTGGGTGGGCATCACGTGATCCAACTCCATCTAATTTAGTTAATCCTTAAGCGACATGCATTTTAGCTCCTGCGAGAAAATGACGAATTAAATAAATTGTGAAGGGGGTCATTGGATTGCAAAATATCGCTTGCATTCATCCCTTGATTAAATCTGCTTAACTATGAATGGGAGGCCGCGGTCATCCCCGGCCGTTTTTGCAGCGAAGCCCTTCCGCGATTTAATTAAATACGTGATATTCATAGGTGGGTTAGGACCCAAGTAAGCCTTCAACTTCGGCTACGCCGCTTGCGTCCATTTCTCCCCCCGTGAAGGCCAACCACCCCAATACACCCCACAACCCAACGATCCATTCCCCACCCCCGCCTCCCACACCTCCTCCTCACTCCCACACCTGCTCCTCCTCCTCCTCCTCTCTCCCACAGCAAAACCCCCCACAACAGATTACTAGCTCCTCCCTCCCACACCTCCTCCTCACTCCCACACTAAAAACCCCACAGCAGCTACTAGCTACTCCCACACCCCTCCTCACCCCACACCAAAAACCCCACAGCCTACCCTCCCACACCTCCTCCTCCTCCTCACTCCCACACCAAAACCCCCACAGCAGCTTACTACCTACTCCCACACCTCCTCCTCCTCCTTACTCCCACACCAGCTTACTACCTACTCCCACACCTCCTCCTCCTCCTCCCCACTCCCACACCAAAACCCCCACAGCAACTTACTACCTACTCCCACACCTCCTCCTCACTCCCACACCTCCTCTTCCTCCTTACTCCCACACCAAAACCCCCACAGCAGCTTGCTAGCTATTCGCTTGTCCGTAATGAAAACTAAGGGGCGGAGAGGCTTTGTTTCTGAGACATTCGTTTGCGCTGTGTATGTCGACTAACAAAGACGACAGCAAAACTTCTCTATTTGTGAGTGTGCTTGCGTGCGTGCGTCTGTCTCAAAAGTAACTCGACTGTTGTGTCAGTGCGTGTTTGAGATTGGCCGTGTTTTATTTTGCATGACTTGCGTCCATTTTACCTGGATGTGGTTTAATTATGCACGACCATATTCCGCCAGTTATTCACTGCACAGGCATAGGGTAAGATATCTTATTCAAATCTCATTCAACTCCACGGCAAGAAAACTCCCACAGTCAACATAATCTATATAACAATATTCTCCTGCGCATTACGGTTTTATGAACTCACCATCCTGCAATCACTTACCCATTATAACTAATTCATAGATCCTCTCTCTCTCTCTCCCTCTCCCTCTCTCTCTCTCTCTCTCTCTGACGGCGTTACCCACACGCCGTCCACCAAACTCTGCCGAGTCCCTATCGCTGTCAAATAGCTTTATATCTCTCTCTGGCGCTGAATGAAAACCCGGCTGATCTGCTCCTTTCGATACATTTGCAATACCCAGATGTTGCTTGCATAAATGCATACCTGCATGCGCTACTGACACTGGCCGACGCGAATAATTTGTGCATGGGGGGTCTGCATTTATGCATGCCTGATAGATGACATGCTTGCATACATGGATGGCTCAATATACGTGACACCGTAAAATGTCGAATAGGGTTCTTTTTTTATTATTTCCTTTGGCGGGGGCATAGCGCAGCTCGCCGATTGACGGATAAATTGCGTGTCCGAATATATGTGTGTGTGTATATATATATATATATATATATATATAGATAGATAGATATGTGTGTGTGTGTGTGTTTGTGTTTATGTATGTAATGGTGTGCGTAAGTTTGTTTGTATATGTAATCAGAATTGTTAAAACAGGCTCAATATAGACAATGCACAAGCATAAACAAAACCCTGTAATATAAGCACGTACATACAGACAAACACTCGACTTCAGCTTTCATGGTCCATTCCTCGAAAAACAAGTTTCTGAAGTTTTGTAATCGTGCCGATCAACTTTCTGAGAAGCACAGTCGGCCAAATAAGTACTGGTAGTAAAAATATAAATAAATAAATAAAAGAGCATTTCCTGAATTCGACGAGAGAGAGAGAGAGAGAGAGAGAGAGAGAGAGAGAGAGAGAGAGAGAGAGAGAGAGAGAGAGCTTGCTATTATGCTCTGCTCTAAAATTTCACATAAACAGGTCTACAAGCACGGTGATCAATGTCAATTATGAAGTGTTACGTATTCCACGAAAAAAAAAAAAAAAACATCCGATTCCAAGCTACGACGTAGTAGGAAATATTTGACTTAATGAATGAAGGACGTCTCTTTGATAGCTTAAAATCTTTAAAATTGCAGACACAGAGGCGGGCAGAGTTTGTCATGGAGGATGCGACCGGCCACAACAATCTAGAATCTCTTTAAAATTTGCTTATATCTATATATATATTTATATATATATTTATATATTATATATATATATATATATATATATATATATATATATATATATATATATATATATATATATATATATATATATATATATATATATATATATATAATATATATATATATTCAACTACACTGAATGCAAGTGTTTCTATCCTAAACGTTAAAGGCAAAACACTAGCTCTGCAGCGTATAAGACAGATCCGGGAGGGGTTAATTTGAGCTGGAGTAGCTGACCCGTCTAAATATAAGCAGCCGATTGAGAAAACAGCTTCACAGATGTAAATTCATCAAGTTCCATGTTAAAATAATTCACTTCATGATACCGTCTTCTCAAGATGTTGGTAATCATACGGAATTAAATTTCTAGAATCCAAAGTCATACTTGGAATTCGGAAGGATTGGCATAAATTTACGATGGAAATTTACCTTGCAACAAGTAAGCACAGAAAGTTCATTCTAGGTTCTCATATCTGTTAGCAATATTTAACATGTGATCTATCGAACACAAGTTCTTTGCATACCTATATTACAGAAGAATTTAACCCAAGAATTTTTCTGAATAGCATAATTTTAGACTGGTTAATTTTCATCAAAGTAAAATATCACATACTCCAACAGACAATAGTAAGGAGATACACGGTACAAAAAGCTACAATGATTGTACTAAGAGGTAAAGATTATATTAGTTAAATTCTCGGGCACAATTTTCTTTTACCGAGCAGACATGTACTTAAGGCAATATCCACCAGCTATCAATAACGTGCTGCCTTTTTTGTCCACGCCCCCCACACCCCCGCAAAATAATAATTCGCAAAACATTCAGCGGACATAAATGACTACAATTTATCATCAATGTGCGTGCTAAGAAGCAGATAAATATATGAATGAAAGTCAATGGCAGTGAATAAATAAGGAGAAATGCAACGTATTCTTAAAAGACTGAAGCCAAAATGCTGGTTAAGTATTATAAAATATATTATTTACCCATGCCTTGGAGACACGAAGGAAGATTACTAATTCATTATGATTTCTCGGTACAGAATTCTGCACCTGGATGTGGTTATTTGTCTCTCACTCGTCGTTTCCTAAGAGCGAGGGGACGAACCAGTGCTGAACTTTAAAACGCCTTTCTTATAGTTTTCCTTTTACAGCTTTTCAGACAACTTTTCAAACTGCGATTCATCGTTCTAGCATTAAAATCAATCTAGTCTCTAGTGGGAATAGCAGTTAAAATAAGCCTCTTTTTCCTCTTACAGTATTAATTTTTCCTTTTTTTTTTTTTAAAAAGTCACATTCAACATCTTCATCGGAAAGGTAATAAATCTTTGAGATCAATATCCCAAATACCATAGATACCAGAAGAAAATCTAGATTCCATAGCAGAAGAAAAACGCACTCTTGAAGACCAAGAATTAAAAAAAGAAAATGTTGCAAACATTTCTCTAGTTTAGCCATAGTACTAATCAGCCACTTTGAAAACGTTTACCATTTCTGATTCTTCACTGTCTTTCGCAACTGCTGTCCTCTTTTCAACATTGGTATCCAATTCTAGCAGAACTGTGATCACCAATGATCAATATAATGCATCATAATTACTTTTCCGTATAAAGCATCAACCTGCGTAACATCTTCCAAAATTGAAAGAAGCTTGATCAGTCAATATGAGGAACGAAGAGCAACGGCATTAAGTCTGTGAAGTTCAGTTTATGTGGAATATATTACGAAGAACGGATGAAACTTAATATGTGATCTAGAGCAGTTCGTAGTGTGTGTATGTGTATTGCAGAAATAAATGTGAATCTCAAAATGATTGCGGATACAAGCGTGAATCTGACATATCTGTGGAAATTAAAGTGAAGCTGCAAATTTTTTTGTGTGGAAATCAGTGTGAACCTCAAAATGTGTGTGGAAATAAGAATAAGTCTGAAAATGTGAGTAGAAATAAATGTGAATCTAAAAATGCGCTGGGAAGAAAGAGCAAGTCTGAAAATGTGTGTGTGGGAATAAGTGTGAAACCCAATATGAGTGTGGAAATAAAAGTAAGTATGAAAATGCGTGTGGAAATAAGTGTGAAACTCAATATGTGTATGGAAATACAGAACATGAGCGTGTAAGTCTGAAAATGTAAGTGGAAAAAAGTGTGAAACTTAATATGTGGGTGGAAATAAGATTAAGTCTGAAAATGCGTGTGGAAAATAAATGTGACACTCAATAAATGTGTGGAAATATGAGTACTTCTGAAAATGGGCGAGGAAATAAAGACTGAATCTGAAAAGTGTGACCGGGCATCAATGCGAGTTTCAAAAAGTGTGTCGAAATTATGAAGAAACTGAGAGAGGATACGGAAGTCAGCGTGAAGCTCTAAGTGTGTATGAAGCTCGATAGAAAGCAAGTGATTCCTAGGATCACGGTCCTTGGGAAGGGGAGAGGGGGGGGGGAGAGAAAAGACGAGTAAAGAAAAGAAAGAGAAAGAAAAAAAAAAGTTCTCGAACTTCTGAAGAAAAAACCGTGAGTTTTTCAGCTTAAACTTCCTTCATAATCTTTCATATCCAGATGATTTTTGAGTGATCGAATTTTACTGGAACTTCATCCTGTTTGTTTCAATTATTCCCTAAGGATTCTCACTCAGAGAGAGAGAGAGAGAGAGAGAGAGAGAGAGAGAGAGAGAGAGAGAGAGAGAGAGAGAGAGAGAGATTCAACTTGGCAAATCCATTAAATCGGCCCTTCCCGACCATTATTCTTTATCATTAATCTTTATTCCATAATTTCATGTCGAAGTTTTTCGTTATCACGGAATCTTCTTACGACAGAATTTAAAAGAAAAAGATTGAACTTGGATGAAAAGAGGAGAGAGATAGAGAGGAATTTTGATTTGTTGAAATGTTCACATTCTTCGCTTATAAAACGAATTGTATCGGGAGAAACGTCTTCGTTTTTCTCAAGTCACATTCATCGTGTCAGAGTCTCTTCCTTGTCAGCTTATTAACTTCTAACGATTCTACCGATCTACCAGTGACTTTTCTAAGACGAAATTACTGACATTATCTTGCTTTTAAAGTACCAGTTCCAGTCAGGAAAATTATATTTACCCTGCGCGGATGCTGATGCCATAAAACCTCTACCAAGAACCATTTTACTCTCATTACTTGGTAAAACAAATGACTGGTTCTTGCCTCGTGTAAAACAATGAACTCTGTCTCTAAATACAAAGACCAGACTGCAAATACCATTATTCAGGTACACTGACCTCAAAACATGTAAACTGAACAATAAGTGACAAACGGATGTTTTCTTTTGAATAAAACACAAAGAAAACGTTTAAAATTCAACACAACAAATGCCGGCCTTCATCTTTTTTTTTTTTTTATTTTTGGGTTAAGCAAAACGTGTTTTTGACCAGATTCGTTTTTGCTAGCCGAAATTAACACGATAACCTTATTTCACTTAAAATAAAGTCTTTCACAAGTGTGACGGTCCCTGCTTATTGAATTGGGCCACGGAAGTTGTGAAAAACTGAAACTGAGCGTTTAAAATTTTGGGGGGTAAATTGTCTCATGATGAAATTGTAAGCTAAGTTTTCCAAACAAATTTTTTTTTTTTTTAAATATGATGATTAGATTCACTTTTGAAGTCATGCAGGTGACTTTAAGGACTCATTTCACCTTTTCAAACCTCATTTTGGATCGTCCTTAATGCTCACTGCAAAATTAAGAATATATAAAACCGACAGTTACGCATAAGTGAAACAAGTAAAAACGCGCCGAAGAAACCGAGTTTTCTGTACAGCATATAGTGCTGCATGAGCAGCGGCCCATGAAACTTTCAGCCAAGGCTGGATGGTGGCCTGTCCAATAGCGTTGCCAGAAGCACGATCATGGCTAACTTTAACCTTAAATAAAATAATAACTACTGAGGCTAGAGGGCTGCAATTTTGTATGTTTGATGATTGGCGGGTGGGTGATCAACATACTATTTTGCAGCCCTCTAGCCTTAGTAGTTTTTATGATCTGCGGGCGGACAGAAAAAGTGCGGACCGACAGACAAAGCCATCTCAATAGTTTCGTTTTACATAAATGTAAAAGGGGAGTTTCCGACTTATTTTCACCTTAAGAATCGGGGTATATTATGACTGCGTTAGGAACATTATCTTTCATCCCTGATGAAGAAAGAAAGAAAGAGCTGGCTTAATATCTGTTTGAACGGTAACAAAATATCAAAAGCATGCGCAGCCCACGTACAGCATTTATATATATATATATATATATATATATATATATATATATATATATATATATATATATATATATATATATATATATATATATATATATATATATTATATATATATATATATATATATATATATATATATATATATATATATATATATATACATACATATAACATACATATATATGTATATATACATATATACATACATACATATATATGTGTATATATATAGTCTGCCTGTAACGCACCATTTCTATATCTACAGTATGATAATACCACGATTATCTCGACCGAAAATCTCCCTTTCTCTCGAATGCCATTAAATTATTGAAGTAAAGCGCTATTGTCGTCCCATAATATCTTTAATGGGCGGCTTTTGGATATCAAATACTGAATTACTTTCTCTTTTTCTTCGCGTCCGCGTGTATCTCACAGGCGCAGCGGCAAAAGAAGCGGCCGTTTTTCCCCTCGGCAAACATTATAATCATCACAAATCTAGTCATCAGTAGAAGAAATGGATCCAGCAACAGTAAGCTCGGCCCGGAAAGAATCACTCCGGAAAGAAACGAGATAATTACTTATCTCTGTCACTCGCAAGAATAAATAATTAGACAAAAATATGTCTAATGAACTAATAACCCCATTATAATCTTTGTTGAAGGAAATGTTAATGCGCGCCCTAATCATGATAATTAATACGAGCTACAAGGACAGATGCCCCGGGTCGCGCGCAAGTGCGCCGGTGCGCGCGAGTTTGTTTGCCGAGGTATGACCGGTGTCCTTACAAGAGCGCTATGATAGCGTGTGTATCTCGAAAATCGTTCCGTCTACTTACTGTCACAGGGAACGCCAGTACACTTACCTGCAAAGAGAGAAAGAATACAATTAGATATAATTAGTAACAAATTATTGAATGAATGGCTGGATTGGTAGTAATTATTAGAAGACCCACTGAATAATAAAGAAGCATGATTGAATGCCACCGCCGTCTACGCAGACAGCTTATGAAATGTTGATGATCAGTCACGGTCTGACAATGCTACTGATGAGCATCTTATAGGAATATGAGAACGGTATAAAGTCTACATAATATATTTTCTTCTTCAAATCAAACACTGTGACATTTTGAGATAAATAACTTTCAAGACATTACTCGAAATTTTATTATCAATGGCTTTTTCCCTTGCTCATGAAATGAGTCCTATAAAACATGAAAATAACCCTTGTTTGCGACTTACGTTAAATTCATTCTAAAGCATGAATGTGGCAGCCATAACTTACTTCATAAGAATACAATAACAAGCTTGCTGCTTGATTAGAAACCCTGGAGGTTGGTGAAATTAATCGATATTTTATACCAAAACAATTTTTGCGTACAAGGATTCGCATTACTTTTTAAGACTATAAACAACACTTGTGTTGTTGATTACATCAATAGACTAAACGATACACCTATTTTCTCAGTGGACAGACACAAACAAGGCTTTAAAATCATGCAAAAAAGCATAAATACAAGAGAATCACTCACACAAAAAAAGTTGCTCTTTCCCAGTACACTACAAAAGTTAATTCTTCTAAGCGAGCAATTTCCATAGAAAATGAATACATAAGGATTGCTTTGAATTCTAGTTACACATGTTAACATGAAAATATTCAATTAATACCTGAGAAAGCTTCAGTTATAAGGAATTGTGTTAATAAATACACCAAGGTCCTCTAATAAAACGGATAATACCAAAAGAATCAATTCCTCTCTCTCTCTCTCTCTCTCTCTCTCTCTCTCTCTCTCTCTCTCTCTCTCCCTCATAATGCTGAATGTAATCTCAGACAAGAACACATTCAAATTTTTCTTTACTTTTGACCGCGTGGGTCCAATTGATCAGTCTCCACAAACTGTTTCTTCCTAAATATATATCTGTACATTAGATCAAGTGCTTGATTTAATGTACGTCATCCATTTGTTTAGTCAAATCCGAAAGGAAAGCGACGCATCGCTATCTACAGTATATATCTGCTCTTATTAATTTTTTGTTTAGTGTGTTATTATCTTTTGCATATCAGGTATTATGTCCTCTCTCTCTCTCTCTCTCTCTCTCTCTCTCTCTCTCTCTCTCTCTCTCTCTCTCTCTCTCTCTCTCGCTTCACATTAGCAACACGCTGCAGATCCAGCCAACCATTACAGAGGCCTCTGAGGTTGATATTAGTATTCTACAACAGGCGGAATTCATCTCTAAAGTTGGTGTGGCATGTAATTATCTCGCCTTTGGGACTAAAAGTATGACTAGAAATTAATGGTGTCTCGAGAAGTTCTATTATTTTCTTCTCTTTTTTTCCCTAAAATTCTTTTTCTTATCCTAGCCGTCTCAGAAGTGCGCGTACGCAAGCTAATACACATAGGCGCGCGCGCGCGCACGTTTGTCGGAATCTCACGAGGTCATTCACGAGGTTCCTTTCTTTTTCTATCCGTTCAGAGAAAAAGTTTCTCCCCGGACGCTGTACTTTTTTTTTTTCTTATAACAACTAACTACATATTACTTCAGAGCACAGTGCATATTACAGCACGCACAGTCATACCCTGCTTGTTCTTGCGTCCAGTTTTTAAAGTATTCGTAACTCTACGTGTTGCACGATTTCCCAGGTCAGGTTTTCTTTATCTTTTTTTTTTCCTCATTTCACGTCACTGCATAATAAACTAGTACCCTCGTCTCGCAAAGAAAGCGATTAGGACGTACAATTTTTTTATTTTCTTATTTTTGCCGTTTTATATCGGGAATATATAGCTGTCATGTAAATGCTCCAACAAAAACACATCCAATTAACTACTTCAATTTCTTAGTTCCTCTACGTTTCCAATTTATTTTCAAGACCCAAAGAATATATAACATAATTTACGAAATTAGGAACCACACGCATTTACACTTTTTCATACAGCAATTTATAAACGATCAGAAACACACGTGTATATATACTATATATATATATACATTTATATTTATAATATATATATATACATATATATAATATAAATATAAATATATATATATATATATATATATATATATATATATATATATATATATATATATATATATATATATATATATACATATACATACAGTATATATAATTATGCGAGGAGGACACGTTATTTCCACCAAAAACTATATTAACAGAATGCTGCTTGACATACTTTCATTTTACACATAAAAAAAATGAATCACGTTTTAGAGAACAAAATATTTTTGTACTGAACAGAACATTTTTTCGCATAAAGCACAAGTAAAAAGTACATGAATTTAAATTGCGAACAAATGCAGTCGAAGTTAACGAACTCTAATACTACAATACTGAAAAATGTATAAAACAAAATACTGTGAGCGCAGTTTGAAAGAAAATTAATTAAAACTTCAATAGTCCATTCACGGGCATATTTTTAAATTTAGAATGCTTACAAAAAATAAACTGAAAAAATAATCATAAAGAGTTAGTTTTCAGTGAATAATAAATATTACATTCATTCTTGGCAATTTTCGTCCATAATATATATATATATATATATATATATATATATATATATATATATATATATATATATATATATATATATATATATATATATATATATATATATATATATATATATATATATATATATATATATATATATATATATATATATATATATATGTATAACATTGTGGATACATTTTGGATCCTGGCGACGCACGCCACACTTCACTTTCTACTACCCGTGCTTGCAGGCGACTGCTGAATTCATTCTTCAATTCGCATCTCACTTGGCCTCGTCTTCGTGCCTCTAAAATGCATTCATTTCCCTTTATTCAAATTAAAAGGATATATACACTTCTGGCGTCGTTCGTTCCCTGTACTGCTTGGAGAAGAGAGAATAATCTCTCTCTCTCTCTCTCTCTCTCTCTCTCTCTCTCTCTCTCTCTCTCTCTCTCTCTCTCTCTCTCCCAAGGGGCCATAACGTAGACTGCAGACTTGCCCACCACTTCTCCTCTTTATGAGATCGTAACTTGTCCCCCACCTAATTTACTCGCAAACCTCCCATTCATTTTGCTTTACTCACTTTTCCCATTTTCGCCACTTCTGCTTCTACCTTTATTGCACGTTGCCGCTGCTGCATTGCAAGGCTCTCTCTCTCTCTCTCTCTCTCTCTCTCTCTCTCTCTCTCTCTCGCGTGGTCTACATCAGTTTACTCAGCCGTTTCCCTTCAAGGAGGAGTTTATGCCTGCGTCTGCTTATTAGGTAAGCGAAGGTGCGGAAGAATTTCGTAAGGAAATCTGTAGATATGTTTTTCTTAAACTTTCAAATATTTACTTTTTTCGGAATACTTCTGTATGTATACGATATCAGCAATATCAGCAAAATTCCATATAGCAATACCTGATTGTAACACTAACCCGATATGCGTAACATTCAATAACATTAATAACTGTGAAGACACACTAAGAATGTTCCATCCTACGCAGACAAAATGACATTGCAAAAAATGCGTTCATGCAAACTTTACAAGCGTCTGTATTACAAGAGTGTGAATCGGAATCGAGATTTGTGGGCAAACACAACAATCCTGCAAGAAAGACGAGACAGTACCACTCCGTATCAAGACTGCAGAGTTGGCTAAAAACCATTTCTCTGATTCTAAAGGGAACCCAGCGCCTGCCTCAACTATACAAGCGTGAAGTCAACTTCAAAGGGAAGCGGCTCGTTTAGAGAATATTTGCGACGTGGAAACAACATAGCGAGCTTCTGGTAAAAAAGCAAGATAGAAAATTAAATAAAGTAATACTCCGTTGTTAATCGAAGCGATTGTAAAATTCTCCAAGCCACTGCAATGTTCTTGTAACGGTTGCACGGTCAGCATAAAAGGAAATCGTGATAAAACATCGTTAAAAAATTTCTTTTTAAGACTTTCTTTACGGCTTAAACAGGTATTTCCAGCGGGATTCGCTGTCACTTATCTCGACATAAGTATTTTAATTTTCATGTTCAAGTTTTACATCCGAATTTAACTCGCATTATCTTTTTCCTGAATTCCATCTTTCAATTTCAGTTATGCGCACTGATTATCTGATTTCGGAAACATTCCTCGCGTTCAAATACTTCTCCTTACTACCACAACCTCTAAATCTTTCACCTTCTCCGGTTCTCCCTATCCTCTCCTCTTCCACCTCCTCCTCCTCTCGTCCGTTATTTATCAGCCGTTCGCCATTCTCCCCCTTTTCTTCCTTGTTATTTTGCGAGATAAGTATAGGAAGTCCGGCCACTTTTTCACCCTCTAAATGACCTCATAACTTTTCTTTCACATAAGACATTTTTGTCGCGCATTTTTGCCCACCTCTTTTCCCTTGCACACTGCTACCCATAACATGCTATCATCGTCGTCTCTCTCTCTCTCTCTCTCTCTCTCTCTCTCTCTCTCTCTCTCTCTCTCCCTGCTCCTTCCTTCTCTCTGCTACTAGCAACCCGCAACTGCCCTCCATCCAATCACAATTGCTTCATTCGACTCTCAGCCCCTGTTTTATCACTTCCCCTTTCGAGCCCCTCGTCCTCCTTAATCTTGCCTTGTTTATCTATTCTATCATTTCCTCTCTATGCCGTTTCTCCTTTACCGTTTGCCCTAATCACTTGTTTTTTTTTTTTCAGAGAAGCGGCGAAAAAAGTAAATTGTATATCGCCTGAAAAATAAAGAAAAACAATTACTTACATTCTTCTGACTTTGCTGTGTCTAATCAGTCAAAAATGGCAAACTTGAAAATCATAATCGTATTAAATCTCTCTCTCTCTCTCTCTCTCTCTCTCTCTCTCTCTCTCTCTCTCTCTCTCGTTTTCATAAGCGAAATGAACGACCAAATCATTTTTCATTCGCAAATGGGATAATAATTCACAACAAAATTGCACTAAAATATTCCCACCCCGTCCTCTCTATCATATCTTATTTTACCTTTTCATTTTTGCTCCTTCTAGTTCCCTCTTTACGAGATCTGCTAAAAAGAATAAACGAGAACTAAAATTAGATAATAACGAGTAAATGGACAAAAAAAAAATTAATAGAAATAAAAAAGATTAATGGGTTCCGCCTTATAATGGCAACGTTATTTGTTTGACTTAATTCCGCTTTATTTCTTTGTCGGGTATTCATTTCCCTTGTTCTTTATTACTATATTTTTTTTTCAAGTCTACGACATCTCATTTTCGTTTACCGTACTGCAACCTCTAAACCTTACATGTATTTTCTTTTATTTTTTCTGTTTTAATGTATCTTTTACCATCTCTCCCAGGCACTGGTTTCCTTGCAATCTCTCTATGTCCCTTTACCCCTTTCTAAAATCTTCTCCAAGTGGACGCAAATTGTGTTTATCTTTTCAAGAAAAATAATATTACTTTTCATTACCGTATGCGTTAACTTGGCAAATTCATTCGGACGACACAACATTTAACTGGTACCTCCCTGGTAATCATTTCTCTCTAATATGACTCCTGACTTATGATCGACCAGGGTTAATTTTGTCATACTTCTGCATATAATTCTATATTCCAAACTGTCTATATAGTCAACAGACAGTCTACAGTTTCAATATGATTAAATGACACTTTCGGATAAGAGGCTCCATATTCGATGGTCCTCATCCAGCAATATCTCTCAGGGGAAGTCTGATCTCTATGAAATCTTATTCGCTATCAAATAAAACCTTCCTTTGAAAATTGAGCGCTTCTCTGTATATTTCCTTTAAATTCCCTATAAAAATGGACGTGACAATGTCATTTTTGCCGAGGCGTATGCGAGTTTCTGTTGAAAATAATTTCCTTTTTTCAGAGAAACGTTTTCTTGAAATTTATTGACTTTGTCTTATCTCCCTAGAGGAATGCGTTAGAAATTCCCAGTTAAGAATTACAGATGCCTTTTTCCTCTCTCTCTCTCTCTCTCTTTTGCCTCTTCATCCACCTTTTATCAATCTCCTTTCTTTCCCTGCTTTGCTCTTCGTTCTTTGTTCTATTCACGCACGATGAAAAAAAAAAAAAGTGCTACGAAAAAAAAAAAAATGTCTTATCATGACGATAAATTTTCAAAATTCACCTCATGCTTTTCCAATCCGTGCCTTCCATTCTGCTTCCTCATTCGAATTGTCTTTTTGCCCTGCTCTTTTTCTCTTTCCTTTTCCTTTTTCTTTCTTTTTTTCGTGATCTTGGTCCCACCTGTTATTTGCATTCCTTTCAAAATGTTATCTTTTTGCTTCCATCCCTTATCGCCACACCTGTTCTCTTCCAACATTAACAAGCGGGATTTTTTCATTCTCCTTTTAATGATTCTTTTTCCCTCCTGTTCTTAATGTTTGATGCTATCCTTTAACCATTTAAAACATCAAGTTCTCTCTCTCTCTCTCTCTCTCTCTCTCTCTCTCTCTCCGGGAAACGATCGTAATATGTCTCCTAACTATCGATGTCTCGAGTCCTTCTTCTGTTTTGGTTGTCCCCAACAGCCGGAGATTCGACTCTCATAAAAATTGTCCTTTTTCCTCTTTTTTCTTAATCTTAAACTGTCCTATTTTTCCCATGAAGTGATTTGAGTTTTTTCTTTCCCCCGTTGCAGTTTATCTTGCCTCTCCCATCCCCCCTCCCCAAGCGCCCCCACCCTTTTTTTTTTCCTTTATGCTGAAGTTACTGAAAGGATGGGAACTTTCCAGTCATGCACCATAAGGACGTGATTTGGGTCACTCACTGTGCGATTTTGGTCTTAAAGCCAAAGGAACATTAGGTTTCTATTAAATATAATAACCTTGGAGTCGAAGAGGAACCGATGGGAGGAGGAGGAGGAGGAGGAGGAGGAGGAGGAGGAGGAGGAGGAGGAGGAGGAGGAGGAGGAGGAGGGTAGGGGAGGAGGAGAGGAGGAGGAGGAAACGAGGATGGGAGGAGGAGGAGGAGGAGGAGGAGGAGGAGGAGGAGGGAGGAGGAGGAGGAGGAGGAGGAGGAGGAGGGAGGAGGAGGAGGGAGGAGAGGAGGAGGAGGAGGAGGAGGAGGAGGGAAAGACTTGTAAGCAGGAGGAGGAGGATGAGGAAAGGCTTGTAAGGAGGAGGTACAAAGGAGGAGGAAGTCGAGAGAAGGTTTGTAAAAGTAATGTTTCTTCAAGTTGAAAAAATGGAGGGAGGAAAAAATAGAAGCGACTTGATATATTGTTGGTTACGTAAAAAACACAATAATTGAGAAGAACCTCAGCTAACAAATAGGAGTCTGACTACAACGAAATCTTTCCTCCCAATTCTATCACATTCTACATATACCAATGACCATTCCGGCCGTTTTAAAACACGCTAAAAATTACGTATTCCGACTCCCAAAATAAGTTTTTTTGTAAATACAGAGACAAAAGAAGGATATGTTAAATTTCAGTATCTTGATATCACAACAGCGATAAAAAACAACGAAAAATGTAACTGTGTATTACTGACAGCGGTTTGTAACAATGGGCCGAAGTGAGGCAGGAGCATATCTAAAACGAACAAGTTGAAAACAAGAAGCAAAAATGCAAAACAGTTAGGTTACTGTACTGTATATACACATACATACATACATACATATATACTACATATATGTATAAATATATATATATATATATATATATATATATATATATATATATATATATATATATATATATATATATATATATATATATATATATATATATACATACACACATGTGTGTGTTGGGAGTGTATAGAGAATTTACCTGGTAAGCAAAATTATGAGGACGAGCAAATAATCTCTGAAAAACGAAATAAACCATCAGACACTAAAAGAAACATTCTTTCAGCATTTTATCTTAAATAGAAACAGAAAAGGTTCATTTTACGTAATGCAGGTTTGCTAAAACAAAAAACGACCAAGTCGCATGAACGTTTGGGGCTTAGAACAGCAAAATCAAAAAAAAAAAAAAAATATGAATGAGAAAATATGATAATGCAAAGAATTATATCTGATTATAAAAAAAAAAAAAATATCAACCATCTGGAAAGATAGAAAAACTTTTTACATACATAAACATAAGTAAAGAGGAAAGAAAAAGAAACTGGAAATAAACCAATGGAAACAAAATAAATTGAAAACCAAAGAACAGTTTTATAGAGTCATGATGAAGCCGAGGCCGCAGTTGGAAAATGCAGCGCATGCAGATAACTACAGTAACATGCAGAGATAAAATGTTGAAATAATTCGTACATTAGATTTTCAATGCAAGAACACATTAGTGGCATTGCATTTCTTTGCAATCTCAAGTACCTGAATCTGCAGACCCACATACCATGTCTGTCTGTGTGTGCATTTGTGTATGCAAGAAGGAAATGGTAAGAATGTCGTGATAAAATATAGGCATTAACAAGTGAAAACAATATACCTTGGAATGAAATAAAAATAAGAAGACATTTTTTATTTCTCTAAAATCTAAAAGAATCTTTCTGTTTCTCTGCCCCAAAACGATTCTTTACCAACAGTTTGGGTAAATCCACGAAAAAATGGACTCTTCATCTCGTTAAGTTTTCTAAAAACGACGCTAATTCCTTATGCAGAGCAAAATCGTGACTGGGTCCTGTATAATTGTTACGAGTGTTCGCTGTCAAAAGCGTGACGCGGAGTTGGCGGCCTCAAAGTTTCCATCACGGGATGAGATCATCCGTTGCGTTGCGGGAGAAATCTCTCTCTCTCTCTCTCTCTCTCTCTCTCTCTCTCTCTCTCTCTCTCTCTGTTCGTGAGGGATCTTGCTCTACATCAAAGGTTAGGTTAGGTCATGTCAAGGTGTTATGGCCGAAAACAGAAAACGAACAACATTCGGAGTCTGGAGGAGGTGAAAAGGAACGCTGAAACTTGATGACAATTTTCTTTTAAATGTAGTATTTTTTTATGAAGTTATTGTAGTATAATAAACGGGTGTTAAGATAAAGGTAACATTAAAATCTTGCAAGAAAAATAACCGAAAAATATACCGAAGAACAGCCTGCACCCATGTTGCGTAATATGTCACGAAGGTCAACAATTCCCTTTCAAACCTGATATTCCTGAATTTCAGTGAGCTCCAAAAGTCTTCCAAGGATAACAACACCAAGAGGCGCCACTTGTCATATGGTTTGAGATTTTGTGAGTGCGTTTGACTTTGCATTTATTAACATCTGATGTAGTTTTTTCATACTTTAAGTTTTACACCGGATTCGTGTCACAAAAAAATTTTTGTATGAATTAAAGAGGGGAAAACAGTCACACCGACTTTCGTCTTCAGATTCTCTGCAAAGAACCTGAGGTAGCTCATGAGATGGGTCGAACGTAGTGTGATTTTCGTATTCTGCAGATCAAAGGGCAAAATTGCAGTGCTAAGCAATTTTTACAATGAAAAACGTTTCTTAAAAGTAACGCCCCGAACTTCAGAGTACCGTTGAAACAAAACTACCTAAAAATATAATTGACAGAGGCACCGCTTTTGTAGATTATGAAAGGAAGTGGTTAGCAGGATATGGCACTGAAATCCTATGCACATACATGTAATTCGCTTTTAAAAATTAGTGATATCGGTAAAGTCCTTTCTCCCGCTATATCCCCGAAATGAGAGACAGGAATAAAAACGATACAATTTTCTCAATAGATCTCACGGAAATTTGCGGCACAGTGAATGAAATACGACGGGCGCAGAGAAAATCTCTAAGTTTTAGAAGTTCAGCATTGTTTCAAGAGTAACAAAACATTTGTTCAAGAGTTTCACCCGTAGTTATACAATGATTTTGGATGTGTTACTCGACTGATGACGAGGTACAGGAATATCTGCACACCTCGTTAGCACAATTCAAGCAGAAATGATTCAGAATCTGAATCAGTTATTGCCAAAGCAGTCTTGTCACGTTCGTGTGACTAGAAATCGAAAGGAAAATTGTCAAATGTTTTTTAGCAGTTCTCAATTTAAAAAAAAAGCAAGTGAATCGAAATTTTCGATGCTGGTATTTGTGTTTCTGAAAGTCCTCTTAAACCGTACAGCACAAATGCTCAGTAGTGGTCTTTAAACTGCCTTTGTCATAACTGTGTATCCAACACAACGTGTGTGTGTGTGTGTATATATATATACATGTATATATATATATATATATATATATATATATATATATATATATATATATATATATATGTACACATATATACATATGTATATTTTATATATATATATACATACATACATATACATATAACGGCACTTAGAGGCAATAATAAGAGAACATAAAAGAGGAAATGTTCCGGGGTCGAAGTACCGTCTTAGCTGGCTCATTCCATTATATCAGGAAAACGAATTTAATTTCCATTTGACCCTAAGGCATTAAAAAAAAAAAAACAACAAATCATGTTCTCACAGAATAAATTTTTTTCCTAAGACCGGAGCAGTATGAGCAAACCTTAAATTCACTCAATTTATACATTGGTTCCAGTCATCAGCTGACTTTCGCGAAAAAAAAAAAACACGCTGATAAAAAACATTAATCTAAAAATCTTCACACGATTACATGCTGTTCTATCAAAGCTGTCACCCTGTCATCTGTCTTTATTTTTTAATGATTATTTTCCAAGGTACTCATTCGACATTTTCTGGAGATTTTTTTTCTTCCCTCGCCAAACCAGCTTGACAGGAGATAAACTTTTTCTCTACCCTGAGGTTTTTGTTAAATTTTTTTTAATTTCCGAGGGAAAGGGTCACACAGGTCAGATGTGAAAAAAGATAAAAAAAAAGGAAATAAAAAATAAAACGCGAAGACAAAAGAAATCTGCTGCACTGAAATTGTGTACTGTTCGCACATTATCTTATGAGAACGAGTTTCCACGTAATCATTAGGTGAGTAGCCGCTTTCAATCCATAACAAATGATGCGCCGGGCAGATGCTCATGAACTTCTCTCCAGACCTTTGTTCTATTTAGAAGACTTTCAAAATCAATTGCTTGAATCTACTACAGACGATGGAAATGTGGTTTTCTTAAAGTTTTATCCAGAAGTCATATCATCATTATTAATTTTATAACCACGTCATTGCAAAAATCTTCTTATATGTTAAAATGATTTACCACATCAAAACAAGTTGTAAAACGCTTATGTATCATTTTATCATTCTCCGTATGCACACACACACACGCACATATACACACACACACATATATATAAATATATATATAAACATATACATACATATACATATATGTATATATATATATATATATATATATATATATATATATATATATATATATATATATATATATATATATATATAATAAAGAGAGAGAGAGAGAGAGAGAGAGAGAGAGAGAGAGAGAGAGAGAGAGAGAGATAAAGCCACATTTAACACCATGCAGGGGCGAATGTAACTGCAACTGCTAAATACAAAATATACTGACAGTAAAAAGCTGAAAATAAAATGTGCAGAAGATGCACTCAAGTGTGTACATCTGGCTACGAGTTTTTGCAAGACACAATGACAAGAAATTCTCTGAAGGTTTTTGTCACTTTCACCAGAAAATGGGGAAAAAAAAATATATATAACCTGAATGGAGGAGACAGTAGGCCAAACATCTCGGTGCTTTTTTTTTTTTTTCGCGCCAGATAAGGACAGCGCAATTTTCTTCCTCTATTTTTTTATTGACACGAAGAACTGGCGTAAGAGAACAGATAAACAGATGGAGTGGCAGGTGGATGAAGAAACTAATTTGCAACTAATGCATAAAAAGGTAGATAAGCTAACGACAAGAGCATCATAAAAAGAGAGACTGAATGTCTCCTGCAAGTCGGAGAAAGGCACGAGTGCTATCAAGGACTTAGCCCTGTGTATATATATATATATATATATATATATATATATATATATATATATATATATATATATATATATATATATATATATATATACATATACATATATATACATACATACATACATATATATATATCTATAAATGTATATTTGTATGCACATGACTTTTCCTCACTGATACACGCGTGACTTTTTTATGTTCACTGGTATTATTCCAAAGATATCGTTAAACATCAATCCACTATAACTCTGGAATAACTGACACCCACGGGGAATTATAATTGATAAGTGCTGCGTCACCGCCAGAATTCGAACAAGGATAGATAGTGACTTTGGCCACTCAGCTCAGTTCACAAACACTGTGATACTTCTGAGAATCAACATGCTGATTCTGAGCAAAATGATTACATAATTCTCAAAAGTGTGTATTGTATAGTTCAGAAAAATCTAGCTGGAGATTCATAGTTCAAGCAACAATAAAATGCTGCATAACAATGAAATTAATAAAAGTATTAGAGAAAATAAATATATTATTTGTTTACTGACATATCATTATAGTTCAGAAAAATCTAGTTGAAGATTCATTGTTCAAGCAACAATAAAATGCTGCATAAAACAATGAAATTAATAAAAATAGAAGAGAAAATAAATATATTATTTATTTACTGACATATCATCGCATACATAAAATTAATGTTTCAAAATCAGCAATAAGAAAATGCGATTTAAAATTGGTCATTTTTATGTCATTCCAACGTATGTTTGAGTTACGACGACACAGAAGGGACAAAGAATTTACGACCAAGCCGACGTTACTTCCTTTATAAACAGAGGGACACTTTTTGTCCGCGATACGGAACTTCGGCATCAAATCAAAGGCAGATTACCTAGCACTGTATCACGCCCACAAAAACGGGCGGAAACACGCGGAAACACTCTTTCAGAATTCTGCACGGCAAAATCAGAGTCGACAAAAAAACATGAAGTGAACAAAAGAGAATGAATATCTCGTATGCGATTTCACACAATGGGGAGACTCATCGATTGCCGGTAATAACCCTACCAAGTGAAATTTCTTTTAGCAATAATCCTTGCAACTTTTGTTGATTCTTTGCTAACAAAAAAGGTCCCACTCTCTCAACAACTGCCTGCAATCGAAAGGAGTTTTTCTTCGTCCTGATCTGAAGCAATAAAAACGTGTTTTGATCAGCAGCAGCGAGAAACACACACAAACACACACACACACACACACGCGCGCGCGCATCCTTTATTAGGAGTGATCGTCGCTCCGTTGAATTCTTTGCGCTATAGATTTTAATAAAAGTCAGCAAAGAATTAAGTCCCTTTTAATATAAGACTCACAAGCACGAAAATAAAAACCACCACTTATTCACAGAAAGAAATCCAAAACATTTTACAATCACGAAGTTAAAAACAAACAGCAGTTTTTGTTAGTTTACAAACACGAAGCATTTTAACAAGAATCTAGAATGCTTGATGTAAAACAATTGCTTTTTATGAAATTATTGTTGCTGCAGCAAATAAGACCTCTTTTATTTAGTTTAAAACGTGAAGGGCATCAGCAGAAACAGCTTCCATGTCCTTCCCCCCTCCCCCGCCCCCACAAGGATCCTTTGCAATAAAAAGAATGCTCCCCCTGGTCCTTTGCAATAACTCACATTCTATAAATTCTTATTTGTTATGAAGAAAAATCACTCGCCGTTTCTTTCGGACAAACTTATGACTGAAAATCTCTCTCCGGGGAGAGAGAGAGAGAGAGAGAGAGAGAGAGAGAGAGAGAGAGAGAGAGAGAGAGAGAGAGAGAGAGAATGTACTAAATTTCTCCGCCTTAAACTATTCAAGTTTAAAAAGTGGTAAGATGGAAAAGTGAAATAAAAGTTTTTCGTGCTTCTAAACATATTATAAAGCCCTTATCTAACATTTGCACATTTATACAAAATTCTTTATAAATATATTCTTACCTACACTCTCATACTATAATCATAATGTATGCATATGTGTATGTATATATATATATATATATATATATATATATATATATATATATATATATATATATATATATATATATATATATATATATACATATATATATATTATATGCGTGACTGTGTATGTATACATAAGATATGCGCATGCCTATTTGCATGCCTATAATGTATATATATATATATATATATATATATATATATATATATATATATATATATATATATATATATATATATATATATATATGTCGTGTGTGTGTATTATATATATATATATGTATATATATATATATATACACATACATACATACATACATATACGCCTGCGATAAAAAGACACAAAAAATAATTATAAACAGACAAGAAGGCTCATGCAACTCACGCAAAAAGACAAGTCTAACGTCTTCATAACCTGTAATTTCCAGAAAGAGATATAATTAAGAAATAAAGAAAAAAACGGCACACACAAGTTCTGAGGCCGTGCATATTTCTGATGACCTCCCCAGATAAATCCTCCAACCTCTCGGGACTTGAGAGAGAGAGAGAGAGAGAGAGAGAGAGAGAGAGAGAGAGAGAGAGAGAGAGAGAACTTTAAAAGTAACGTCTTAGATCATATCTCTCATTTCCATTTCTCTTCCACGACGGATTTTTCCTTTTTTTTTCGCATCTGTGAAATAGATTTTTACCCTTTTGAAATTGAATTTTTTTTAACAGTACTCCGGAATGAAGTTTATACATTAATATTCTGCGAATATATCTGTTAGCACTGCGAAGTGTATTGTCGTTATCATTCGCTGAAATGCTCTTTATTATGCCG
>NC_089790.1:9287500-9292500 GCF_040412425.1 Macrobrachium rosenbergii
TGGAGGCTGGAAGCAATGAAATCCACTGCGTGTGACGATAAGCAGTGATGTGCATTGTGGCCGCTTGCGAAAGCACTCAGTTTATTTCTCTCTAATCCCTCTAAAAACAAACACTTATGTAGCTTTGAAAAAAAAATGCGATTCTGAATAACAATATATTTTGTTTTCAATCTATGGCTAAATCTTCATCCGTACATGACCTAAATGACACTAATCTCCGATTTTCTGTCATGGAGAACTGAAAATAAAACAAATAAATAATTAAAATTGTGCTTTTAAATATTCATGGTCAAGGATACGTGGTCTTAAGGATGAATCATCCAAATTTGAGAGAGAGAGAGAGAGAGAGAGAGAGAGAGAGAGAGAGAGAGAGAGAGAGAGAGAGAGAGATTCTGATTGAGAAAATGAATATTCCCCCCGAATTCCAAGCAAGCAGAATATAAAAACAAGAATGCATCACGTGGTAAATGAGTTTGAAAACCTTGACCTTTGTCCTTTGGGCATCAGAATCGAAGGAATTCTCCACCCAAGAGCAATACAATACTTTCTGTGAGGTGCATCAAGGTCACACGTGCTGGCGATAGTGTCACTATCAAAGACGCTACGGCTAAATCCGTAACTAACAGGTATATAACCTAGTTAAACCATAACCAACAGGTACATAACCAAATTAACAGGAAACCTCATGCTACATTAAGACAGCACGTATTAAATTAGGCAGAAAATTAAATCTTGAATTTTTTATAGTGTCAATGAACGAGAGGCATCTATTTAAGTTATTTTATGTCTTTGCGGGAATACTCTGAATACCTTAAACTTGTTTTCTTGGCAAAAATGATCACTAATAATTATTTTTTTTCTTCCCGATAGCAACAAGAAATAGCTCCCACGAACCCTCCAAAATACCGTGCATCCCAAAATCCCGTCCCGCCTCGAAGGACCAACTTCCCTCCAACATCAATCTGTAAGTTCACTAACCTACAATAGCCTGAGTTCCTTGTATCTGTGGGTGTGTCCATGCGTAGAGGACATAGTATCCTTGTATCCAAACATCTCTCTCTCTCTCTCTCTCTCTCTCTCTCTCTCTCTCTCTCTCTCTCTCTCTCTCCCCCAACCCCTGCCCCACACAAGCCACCGCTAAAGGCCACTTGAATACCTGCGAGCGGTTCCTTCTTCTTGAGACCTCCCACCGTCACCATCCCTCCCTCCCTACCTCCCTCCCTCCCTTCTGATTCTTTCGTGTCTTTTTTTTTTTTTCCTCGCCACCTTCTTATTTCACTTTGTTTATCCGCTTTATGACTTTATGCCCCAGAGAACATCTTCTCCGACTATTTCATTACGTACTTAGCATCTTCGGTAAAATGCTCCACAAGCCGTGTGGGAGTCTTTTTAGACCTGATTACACCTTAACTTATCGTAATGTTTCCCGTGTTTCTAATTACGTTGTTCGGTTCTCTGGAACTATAATCAATTACTTCGAATCACAGGAAAAAACCTGCTACTTAATAAAGAATGTAAATCCAACATTTAAATGAGTTTCTGTTCTCAGGAGTAAGTTTTCGAAACGTATTCTCTCCTCAGCGCCGCTCCACCCCACCTGTGTGTCTCTCAAAACAGATACACCTCCTTAATTATGATTCATATCATTAATCTCTCAACTGTGAGAAAAAATACATAAAGCCTTCACAAATGTCACCCTCATCCATTATATTTATTTTTCGCTCGTCTGTTTCTACTCCGCTGCCAAAATCTTAAAACCTTATCTAACACAAGTTTTTTTTTTTTTTTCAAACATTCGGAATGCTTTCATTTGCTTTCAAAGGGGGAGCGAGTAAACTGCGAAAATTAAGTGCTAATTAATAAAAGAAAATGTTGCTTCATTTAATAAGGAAAGGATGCCACGTCTTGGTATCTCGGAACTCAAGTAGAATGTTAAAATTAAATCATAACTCTGAATGCTCATTGCCATTTCCGCCAAAGCTGAATAATCTTCACAAAACGTCTCTTATCCTCGTCCGCAGTTCTTCCAAAACCTAACCATTTGTTGCAAGTCCCAAGGACCACCTTTGGTAAAATATTCGCCAAAAGCCACGCATGACTTTTTGCTGAACACCGGACCAAAAGCTTAACTTCGTCGTCAGTTATAAATAGCAAGTACAGATAATGGTAAGACCTGAATACTGCATGCGGATTCCCTACGAGTAATTGTCCAATAAAAAGTCTCTTAATCATATATAAACGTAATTACCTGATACTGTACTCTCATATGAAGATATATACTGTTCTATCATTTGATTAACAATGTTCAGTATCATGGTTCATGTGCCAAAATGAAGGGTCTTTATAAAGCCGGCGCAGTGCATGACAGAACTCGAATAATAAAGCTTCTACTATAGATAGCCAGTAAAATTATATAAAATTACATATATATATATATATATATATATATATATATATATATATATATATATATATATATATATATATATATATATTATATACTATATATATACGACGTACAAATACGGTTCCCCACCTCTCTCTCTCTCTCTCTCTCTCTCTCTCTCTCTCTCTCTCTCTCTCTCTCCCCCGCATCAAGTCCACTTGGCCTGCCACAAATATGAGTGAGTGCTTGTTTTCTTCTTCACCTTCTCGCTTCACACGTCTTCCCTTTCCATTCCACCTGCAAGATAAATTATTCAAGGACCGCAAGCGATTAATATGCTTAGAGGTACATTTTAAAATTCCGCATTCTTCGGTATATATATACACATATTTCCCCACAAGGTAGGAAAAGTGCCTGCAAAAAGCCACCTAATGAACACAGGTGGATCTTATCGTTTGAGGTGGCGTGTGGATGGAGGACGAATTTCGTCTGGGAAGGAGTTTTGCTTTGGGAGACACACACACACAACACACACATACACACAAACACGTTCTCTCTCTCTCTCTCTCTCTCTCTCTCTCTCTCTCTCATTCAGCGTCTGTGGGTTTCTCGGTGACATTTTTGAATCCTAGCCTTCCCACAGAAGAAATCTCATTCAGCCAAAAATTCTTTCCTACTTAACTCGCTTTGATATGGCCGTAAAAACTTGTTTATGAGCACAATTTTCCTTGAGATTTTTTTTTTCCCTATCAAGGGAATGTCATTTTTCAACCGTCTCTGTGCTAGGCGCTGCCCTTTTTTAGACGCCGTAAAAAGAAACGAAAAAAGGAAAAAATATATTCCGGCGAAGATGCTGCCACTACCTTGAAAGCCCCCACCTCTCCCTCTCCTCCTCCCCCTCGTCTTCCTCTACCGCCCCTCCCCGACTCCAACCCCCATCTTCCTCCTTTGATATATAATGAGATAAAAATGAACAAAAATGAACGCTTCTAAAATGGACTTAGTCACTCGAAGGCCGTAAGGGTGCTTGCTACGCCAACAGCAAGCGTGTCATCGTACTTAATGTTCCATTAACCTTATGCTTCTTTGCTCCCTTTTTTTTTTTTCTCTCTCTCTCTCTCTCTCTCTCTCTCTCTCTCTCTCTCTCTCTCTCCTTTTTTTCTGCTCCTGGCCTCATATGGAATACAATTAAATATCGATGGCCGGACAAAGAAAAATTTCGAAAGACAATGCCGACGAAAACTTTTAAGAAACAGTTGTTCAGCGATGCACTTTTCTGCCCAGGCCTTGACTGAACGACCTAATATTGAGGCACAATAACATGTGACCTGATGTATAAAAATTATACACTTGAAATATTAATGACTTATTTCTTATGACGTATTTTCAGCCAAACCCCATCTCATTTTGAACTCAAAACGACACTGGATGAAACTGTACAAAACGCAATGAAAGTAAAATAAGAGAGAGAGAGAGAGAGAGAGAGAGAGAGAGCCAAAAGCAAGAGGGGTCCCCCCGTCAAAAAAAAAAGCCTACTTATGACGGCAAAAAAGCAAAATCTGTAAAATGGCAGAGCGATAATGCTCAGCTGAATGAATAGCCTTAATGTTCGCTTAACCGAACATAGCCATCGCTTTACCGAACATAGCCATTATCCCATTTACCGAACTCGTAAACAGAGAAGATTTACATCGTTTTCCCGGTAATTTCGTCCCCAAGGTTCATCCGTTCGTCGTAAATCGGGAGAATCTGTTAACACGAAAAATGGCGGGCCAGATTCAATTCTCGTTCTACTCCCGGTGAGTGCAGGGGGAAAATTCCCCCGGGGCATTTTGCAAACGAAAAGATAAGGAGGAGGACGGACAATTGAGGGGAAAAAACTTCGTAAATATCATACAACGCCGAGTGGTACCAGAGGATTTTTCCTAATTTTTCTACTTCGGAATAAATGCCATTTAAAATTACAAGAAATCTGATGTCATACATGCACACAAGTCTATCTATAGCTTTATCTATATTTAAATATTTAAATCTATACATATATATATATATATATATATATATATATATATATATATATATATATATATATATATATATATATATATATTTATATACACACATGAGAGAGAGAGAGAGAGAGAGAGAGAGAGAGAGAGAGAGAGAGAGAGAGAGAGAGAGAGAATTATCCCATTGGATAAAAGTAAAGCTGACTCAGGCAACTGTAAGACTTACAAGGGCATAATACTACTTGATTTACCCGGGGGAAGTTACATGCTAAGATTTTCACCGAAAAAGACAAATGACAGGAATGGCAGAGAAAGACGAATGTGGGTTACAATAGACAAGGAAGAGGCGTGTGGCACAGGTTTTTGTTTTGGAATACCGGAGAGTCAATTTGGAGTGTGCTGAAGTTATGCGTTACAGAAAATGAGGATGTTGAAACCAATAAACAGGTTTTATAATGGAAATGTGTTAGAATGTGTAAACGGGGAAGTGACTGGTTTCGTGCATAAGTGGCTCTAAAACATATGTGCGTGTTGTCTACGTGGCTGTTCAGTGTCTGTTAGAAGGAAGGACAGCAGAAGCAAAGAAGAACTGAAGAAACTAGTGA
>NC_089790.1:9297500-9305000 GCF_040412425.1 Macrobrachium rosenbergii
CCTTTTCTTACTTAGAAATGAAAATGATCACTCTATCCATTTTTCCCCTTCGACAACAAATCACCAACGTCGACTTGAAAACACACAAAAACTACCACCAGAGTGGCGCGCCCAGTCCTTCTTCTTCTTCTTCTTCTTCTTCTCCTCCTTCTCCTTCTCCTTCTTTGCTTCCTCTTCCCCCCTCAACCCGACCCCCAACGCCAGGATGCCCATCAACAAATCCCCCTCCCTCCTTCTTACCCCTTCCTACCCCTTCCTGACCCCACCTACATCCCGATGGGAAAAATGCCAAAAGTCGCCGGTGCATTGGTTGCTGATATGGCATCCCTTGCAGGCGTTTTTGTCATTGGAGAAAGGAGGGGGGAGGGATGGGTGGAGGGGAGGTGAGGGGGGACGCGGCTTCTTAGAGGAAAAGGAGGAGGAGGAGGAGGAGGAGGAGGAGGAGGAGGAGGAGGAGGAGGAGGAGGAGGAGGAGAGAGGAGAATGCCGTCTTTACTACTACAACTATCACCAGTTTTGGAAAGAACCATCAGTACACTGACTGACAAACGAGTATACTTGCCCTGACCCGCCGTCCCTGGATATGATGATGTAATAAAAGAACAAGCAATCGGATTCCCTGTCCCTTACATGACGGGAGTTTTACTCTCTCTCTCTCTTAGCAAGTTCTTTTAGCAAGCAACAATGAAAATAGCTTCCCCATAGCGCTGAGGATACCTAAGACCCGCACCGTCAATAATGTCTGAAAGCAACAACCATTATGATAATCATAATCGCCAAGGTACAGGAAACATTCCTGAGGAGGGACTTGCACGAAGGGGCACCTGCTTCCACAAAGACAGGAATTTCGTTGGGATGAAAAAAAAGCTTGATTCAAGTGTATCACCTCTTTGTTATTGTTGAAAACGCTGTATTGAAGTCCTTTACGCTTAAAAAAAAAAACTTGGACCATTTATCAGGCAACAGATACAAAGTGCAAAAGGTTTAAAATCTGTATCAGTGCTTATTTTAATGACTTAGAGAACTTTTTAATTGCTAAGGTCCCTTATTCACATTTTAGCTTATTTCAACATCAAAAAATATCTGAATTACTATCAACACTCCGTTCCAGTTCTAAGATATTTAAAATTAGTAATAAGGCTCAATCCGATGCTAATATATTTTAAAATGACTAATACTAAATAATTAACAAATCGGGAACTTTTATCGTAAAAAATTTTCTTCTCGTTTCTTATTGCTCATAGATAGATAAATAGATAGAATATAAAATTTAGGCCAAAGACCAAGCGTTGGCACCTATGAGGACATTCAGCGCTGGAAGGGAAACTGACAGTAAGAAGGTTTGACAGGTGCAACATGAGGAAAACCTCGCAGCTGCACAATGAAACAATTGTTAGTGAGGGTGGAAGTCAGATGGAAGAAAGAAAATATGAACGGAGGTAAAGTAAAAGGAATCAAAGGGGTTACAGCTAAGGGCCGAAGAGACCGCTGCAAAGACCCTTAAGTAACGCCTACAGTGCAAGACGTGAGGTGCACTGACGGCGCTACACCTCCATACGGGGTCTTATTGCTCATATAAATTTGAATGACGATAAAAAGAGCAATGGAAATCCTGATATTTTAAGTTTGTAAAAGATCACTATAGAAAATAAAACAATACACCATCCACTATCCTGAAGAGAAAACAAACCCATACGAAATGCAAAAATTCAAGATAGAATTAAAACAAAATATATATTTACGGGTTAGGTCAACGACAGAGGCTCCAGGAACAAGCATAACTCCCCTACTTTCAAATAGGGATAAATCACAATCTCCAATCAAAATGAAATACGAGGAACTTTGATACAAAATCAGTTCTTTAAACCGGGCTCCAACGCAAAATTACAGCAATCGGATGTGTAATTACTAATTACATACCGTAAACCCATTTCAATGGAACGTATTGCGCGCTAGGCAAATCAAACGCGGCGACAATGATCTATTAACGCTAATCAAATCGAACGATTATAATTATGTAAATGACAAATCCAAACTGCCGGTGAATTCATTATACCCTGCAAACCCTAACATTGCAAATGTTCAGTAAAGTCATCTTTTTCATCCCTGCCTTGCACATTAAAAAACCTGTCGCGATTTCCATTTTCCGTTCTGAATCAAAATGCAATTTTTTTTTTTAAACAAATCCAAATATAAATCTAATTCTTCCATCCTCTGCACTTCCGCATTAGAGGATCGGCATCTATTTTTTTTTATAATATATCTTTTTATAGCCTCATTCTTTCTTTCTCTACGAAACTTGAGACGTTATCTATCAGATGCGAGAGCAAGAGTTGCGATTTTTTTTGTGTCTCGTGAATTCCCTCTCGATGTTTTTAAAGAAAACCTACATTTCATCACGACAGTTTTCCTGGAGGCCGTTCTTTGCGGATCTTTTCGCTCTGAGAATCATACCAATAATTAAACATTTACCATCAGTGTGGCGGCTGCTTTGTTGCAATGTAAAAATTAGCCACAAGAACACACCATATATTTTTATTATTATATATATATATATTTACATATATATATATGATATATACATATATGTGTGTGTATCTTTTCTATATATATATATATATATATATATATATATATATATATATATATATATATATTACTAAAGGACCTCATTCAAACTGGATGGTATCTAATGGAGTTTTTATTCAAAAAGTTACAAGCTTTCTTGGACAAACAGTCCACATTATCAAGTATCCAGTTTGAATGAGGTCCTTTTAGTAATTCTACTAATGCACAGAACAATTGTGTATGTGATAAAAGTTATATATATATATATATATATATATATATATATATATATATATATATATATATATATATATATATATATATATATATATATATATATATATACTATATATACATACATATAATACTAATAAACATACATTTATATACATAATGTGCGTGAGTGATTAAGCCTCAGGGCAATTCATTTTTTCACGAGCAATTCAGAAACGTCGTATTCATTTTGCGAATTTCTGGACAAAGCTTTTTTTACATCCTTTTTCCTGAAGACACTTAAGCTTTAGCATTCGCAAGTCATCGTTTAAGTGCGCAATAAAACATTCATAAAGGGTGTTCTCATACGCATGGTCCATTTTGCTCGAATTCTGAGCAATTTTTTTGCAACGTCTGAGGTCTAGAATGCCCTTTCAAAATTCGCAAATAATCAAATCACCATCAGAATGCACATTCCTCACTATCTTTCTTTCTACTTCTCTTCTGGATACAAAGGACGAAGAGGTGTTTCAGCCTCCCTCTTTCTATCTCTTATATATATATATATATATATATATATATATATATATATATATATATATATATATATATATATATATATATATATATATATATATATATATATATATATATATATATATATATATATATATATATATATATATATATATATATATAATATATATATGTATATATCTATATATACAGTATAAATTTATTGCTTTTTGTCGAAATCCTCTCAGTACTTGATAATGAAATAAAAAGTGTATTGCTACTGCAAGAAAAAGTTCCCGAAGGTTTCATTTTCCCTCATTTTGTGCTTTGGTATTTTCAACGCATTATCCCCTAAATACAACAGAAATTTTGTATCTTCTTACAGTCCTCATATGATGTTGGCTAATAACTAGCATAAGCTTCAATCAAGCATTTTTGTTATTAATTTTCTGTAAAAGAAAACTATTGTGCCGGCTTTGTCTGTCCGTCCACACTTCTTTCTGTCCGTCCTCAGATCTTAAAAACTAGAGAGGTTAGAGGGCTGCAAATTGGTAAGTTGATCATCCACCCACCAATTATCAAAAAAACCAAATTGCAGACCTGTAGCCTCAGTACTTTTTTTTTTTATTTTATTTTATTTAAGGTTAAATTTAGCCATAATCGAACTTCTGGCAACGACACAATACAGGCCACCACAGTGCCGTGGCTACGTTTCATGGGCCGCGGCTCATACATTGATGATACGCTGTAGCGTCTGTACAGAAAAATCGATTGCGCCGATTTTTTACTCGTTTGGTTTAGCTAACTAAACCTAGCAAGCAATGCAAATTAATTTCTGTACTGTCAGCGCAGCACTGCGATAAGAATTGAAGTAACTTCCAGTTGCTCTTCATGAATTATTTTTACTTTGGTCTCTTATATTACAATTTAGCGGCAAAGCTTCTGCTCAGGTTGACTATTCATTTCGTTAATCCCCAAGGAGAAATTAGTTCTCAAGACTTAGAAAGACGAGCAATTTCCTTACATACTGAAATGTTAATGAGTTTATCATCAATTCCAACGAATGAAAAAATCCCGATGAAAAATATTTTTGGTATCAAGTCATGGGATTACAAATGAAGCCCCTAAAGAAAAATAAGTGTAAATTTAAATACTCGCAAAAACACAAGACGTGATTACGAATATATTTATAGACACGCATACATACATATACATACATACACACATACATATATATATATACATTATATATAAATATATATATATATATATATATATATATATATATATATATATATATATATATACATATACATACATAAATGAATATAAGCATTCCAGCAACTCACGAGACTACGGACCCCTTGAAGTACATTCCATTCTCATATTAGAAATCCAGATCAGGTGGAACCTCCTGTATATCTATTTACAGGGAAAATCCAGAGCGAATGGGGTTACCCAACCCCCAAGGAACCCCACCCCTACCCCCCATCCCAGTGGGTGGTGCCTTTTTTCACTTCTCAACGCTGTGTTGTAATAAACCGAAACTCGGTGGATCAATTATTCATTACTGACTCCCAGACTGAACGAGGGAAGATTGTAATTCGATTGGGGAACCGACTATTGTTGTAATACTATTTTATCCTTGTGTAATTTTACACTTACCCGTTCATTTGCATAACCACGCGACTTTCAGTTCGTGAATAATAATAATTCTACACTTATTCCACACAAAAAGAAGTCCCTTACTCCGTCGTTTAAATATCTGGGTATTTCTTTTTAGAGTTATGAATAATTCTGCGCACTGCATTGCGAGAGGACGCCTCTACAACTGCGATATTTGACAGTGATGTAATTCGCATTCGAGTCATGAAAACAATCATCTTAAAATGCGGACATTTTTCAAGCACGATTTAATGCGTCGTGATGACACGCCGTTTAATATGACGAAATTTTCGCCTTTCGAAATGTTATTATTCAATTTAACGGCTTTTTTAAAAGATTTTTGTTCAACACGTTTCAAACGAAGGAATATCAAATTACGACGTTAAATATTACAACTGTGACGTTCATGCATAAACGGGCAATCAAATATTCATGTGATATACGGAGACGATACTACGATAAAACAGCAGCGTTCTGAGTAGAGGATACGACAGCCTTAACTGCAGTATTTCTTTTGAGAAACGGAAAAAAGGGTTAAAGAGTAACATAATGCTTTGAGTAGATCGATGAATGGTTGCTCTTTTTATATAATTTCTTTCGTGTAAAAAAATAAAAGGTATAATGGGTAACATACCATGCATTGGCCGTTTAAAGAATCAATAATCATATTCACATAGAATCATGTGAAAAGGAACGTCTTTACGTTTTCCAGCTCCCTGGCCCTGCAGTAATCTACTTTTCTAGCTAAGACTGAAGATTTACTAATAATAATAATAATAATAATAATAATAAAGACACCAGGCTTTTTATTATTACCAGAATCCTAAATGCGCTACTAAACTGTCAAACGTACAAAGGTTTGGGTTAGGTTACCGGCAACATATTGGTATTAAGCTTCTTATTTATACAAATACAAATTAAACTAATACTTAATGCAATACATTAAAGGAAAGTGAGATCAGTTAATTTTATCACTCAGCTATATTGAACATTATGTTAAAATGCTTGGCATAAATCAACCGACTCTCTCTCTCTCTCTCTCTCTCTCTCTCTCTCTCTCTCTCTCTCTCTCTCTCTCTGTTACGTGCAGGCACGCAATACAAAATCAATTTGTAATCAAAATGTAATTTACGACTGATTTGTAATGCCGAACATATCATAATCACAGAGAGAGAGAGAGAGAGAGAGAGAGAGAGAGAGAGAGAGAGAGAGAAAGAGAAAATATACTTATTGCTCGTCGGAATCTGATACACGGGGCCATAAGCTAAAAGAGGCTCAATGCGCATGTGCACTAATAAAAGGCTCAGGGTAGATAAAATCAGAAATAACAATACTAACAGTAAAGGCAAAAAGAGACGGCTTCTTTAATACAAACTAGCAATTGAAGAAACGGGGTCATAATTAGGAAAAATGGTAATATTAAGAGCTGTCAACAGTTGAAAGTATATTTCAGGTAAAGAAATATCAAATAATTCCTGGACTATTTTGCTACTTTACACTAAGCCATTTTAAATATAGGGGGAACTATTCAGTTAAAATCTTACAAACAAAAGAAGAGCTAAAAGATCATTAAACGGAATAAACAAAATTTGCTTTATCAATTTTTTAAATTTCGGAAGTTGAGAAGAAACTGAGACGTATATGTGCTCCCAAATAAAGTGCAGCCCCGGTGAAGAGAGAGAGAGAGAGAGAGAGAGAGAGAGAGAGAGAGAGAGAGAGAGAGAGATGTAATAAATAGTTTCATACGGCGCTCAAAAAAATGTAACCCCCCTCCCCCCGTAAAGGGAGCGTTCAAAACACCGCTGCATAAAAAACCCAGCCACTTAACCGCTCAAATAAAGTGCAAAACAGCGCAAAAGTGCTTCAACTAAATCATCCAATGCGATTAAGAGGTATAATCCAAATGGGTAAAAAAAAAAAACCAAGCATAATCTGTCTGAAAAAAAAATTACGTAAAAGTAAAAATAAAAAAAATATGAGAGAATCAAATTTTATGCTAAAAACGAGCGTCCTCAAATGAAATCATCTATATCACGTGAATAATTTTAATCTCGCCTCTGAACAAAGAATTTCGGGACGAATGAAATGAGGAGTTTCAAAAAAAAAAAAAAAAAAAAAAAAAAAAAAATCGAAAAAGTAAAAAAATGAAAAAAATTTTCTCGCGGGAACTTTATTACAATTGTTATTAAAAGACATAAAAACTAATTAACTTGTCTACTAATTTCATGAATTCTGGACTACCACAACGATATTAAAATTATGGGAGCATTACGCGGCTAATTACGACCGCCATTAGTGTTTTAATCACTGGCACGGTAGTTTTTTTTTTTTCCCCGACTCGGTAGTTGCCCCTACAGTAGGTGGTCATTTCTTTGTATGGAGTTTTGACCTATATTGTCTTTTTTATTTATCTTATTCTTTTTTACACTCGGGACTAGTAGTGCCGGAAAACGGGTTCATTTATTCATTGCTTTTCCTCAGCGATCTTGCAACAGAAATGATCAGATAAGAGGAAATTTCAATAGGTTTCGCTAAATA
>NC_089790.1:9310000-9325000 GCF_040412425.1 Macrobrachium rosenbergii
AGGGAAATTAACTTGAACGAAAAGAAAAGAAAAAAACAGTACCGGAGTCGCCAACTGCGTAATCTGTATTTCTTAATTAATTTGGGAACAATCATTAATAATTTTGAAAAAGGGTAATGAAAAAATACCTGGAACGCCACCGACTCCTCGAATTGACGTCTCAAGAGTTATTTTTTTCCCTTGGAAAATTCTCCCTCTCCCTCTCTCCTCTCCCCAGTCTCTCCATTAAAATTTCAATCAATGCCTTCGGAAAGAAAGATACCATTTCGCAGTCTAACAGCCCAGAGGCGGCAGACACCTCCTTCAAGAAGCCGTATTCTGTTGAGAGAGAGAGAGAGAGAGAGAGAGAGAGAGAGAGAGAGAGAGAGAGAGAGAGAGAACATCTCATGCTTTTCATTTCGAAGTTCACAAAGCATATCTGTTTACAAAGACAGAGAGAGAGAGAGAGAGAGAGAGAGAGAGAGAACATCTCATGCTTTTCAGAGTTCAAAGCAGATCTGAGAGAGAGAGAGAGAGAGAGAGAGAGAGAGAGAGAGAGAGAGAGAATATCTCATGCTTTTCATTTCGAAGTTCACAAAGCATCTGAGAGAGAGAGAGAGAGAATAAAGAAAATCGTGACGTACCCGTTTCAAAGAGAGAGAGAGAGAGAGAGAGAGAGAGAGAGAGAGAGAGAGAGAGTGATAGCCAATTTAAAAATAAATCTCAGCTTCATTTTAAATTTAATAAAAGGGCAAACACTGCGCTCAGCATTTATTGTAGAGGGAAGTGTTTCTAAGCGGCAGATAACGCTACGTAATTGCGCACTCCAATAACTGTGCACAGAGTTATTATTATGTCCAAAATGATTGCGGTAAACGAAGATACTGAAAATGAAAGTCTTCTGCTCCCTGCTTCCAGAATGAGAATATGACCTAGTTAACGGGACAGAAGACTCCACAATATGACGTTAGAATCTTGTATGCACTAGTTACCAATTTGATAGCTGAATCTCATATGCAGTTGCACTGGTATGGCGTAATTTCAATACAATAAAAGAAAAGATTTTTGAGCAATGATTCATAGCACGTTTGGTCTGAAAAGTCCAATGATTTTGGGTTTCTTACATATTTATGGCTTCTGAATTCTCCGAGATAAATCGGTGCGGAGGATGTCCGAAGATTTTCTTTTTTACGAAATCTTATAATCATTCATTTATGTAAATACGGGAATATTACCTGTCAGCCATCGCATGTTGGAAGTTGCTTTCGAAAATAATAGGCAAAACATGTTAAGGCCATGATTAAAACAGAATGATAAGTAAAAATGAAATGCAAAACACATACACACATAAATATATATATATATATATATATATATATATATATATATATATATATATATATATATATATATATATATATATATATATATATATATATATATATATATATGCATACTGCCAGCAAAATAAGACACAGCTAATTCAAATAATTGGTCTTAAGCTGTCATGCATAATAATTCTTCAAAGTAAATCGCAATGACAAATCGTTTTACTAATATAAAATATTACTGCGTAGCGATAGTAGCAGAGGTAGAAATATAGACGTTAACTTGCAAGTGCCCGTAATGACCCTGACCATCGCTTGGTGACTGCCAAAAATGACAGGCATAATCCATCCCTATCCATACCTGGCATAAGGATGGGATTTGTTTACACTGTTCTGCATTCTTCTGCCTCTGGCAAACTACACCCAGTTATGCAGGATACGTGCATTGCTTGGACGTCGCATAAATAATGATGCATACCACTGGGTTGTAGCCTAATTTTACCTAGAGAGAGAGAGAGAGAGAGAGAGAGAGAGAGAGAGAGAGAGAGAGAGAGAGAGAGAGAGAGAGAGAGAGAGAGTTCACCTCAGCGACTGGGGTATTCTTACGGACCGTTCTGAGTGCCCACACTGGGCATCTTTTGGCGACTTCCAATTTCTGTTTAAATTATTACATTTACAAATAAGGGAAGATTTTGATTAAGTCTTTCACTGGCAACAGTCCTCTCTAATTCCTGTCTTCTCTCTCCTTTTTAAGTAAATTTCTTTAAGCAAAAAGCAACATTTTCATTGGATTTCAGACCACTGTGTTGAACTTCTTATCATTGGCTACCTTAGAGCGATGTATCACCGATCAAATGCATTTGTGAAGGGATGGTCATTAGGCCTGCTCTAATTTCCTTCGGTCGAATTAAGAAAAGCTTGCTGTTTCCTCTCGTGCACTTATTAGCATCACCTTGATATAAAATTACGGCAAAATACTTTTGAACAGCATGTATCACGTCGGAATAAAAATGTGTTTTCCGATACAGTTTTAGTTGCAAAATTGCGCCAATTTCTTCAGGAATTTTGCCATTTCTTTCTCTCCCCGAGGCTGTGAGGTATCTAAAAGCTATCAGGCGCTATCATTTTCCATTTTCCTTTATGTTTCATAATTCATTCTCTTGTTACTTGAATATATGAACTTATGGAACTAATTCTAGAATTGGTATCATGTATGACTGTATCAGAATATCAGAATTAATTTTTTTTTCTACTTTTCTCCTCCACTGTACATGTCGACTGTAGCACAGAAAAAATAAAAAATTACACAGTGGATTCTATGTAACACTGAACAAAAAATACAGAATGGATTCTATGCGATTGCACCATGAAGCCGAAAGTAATTTTCCATCCTGTAACTAATATTCCATATAAGAATGCCACAAATTTCACTTACCGATAAAAAAAAAAATAAATAATAATTTCTGGAACTACTTCCCAAAAGGTCGTCATCATGAGGTTTAAATTTCCTTCCGAAATTATTAATGGAAAGACAGTTGTTTTTATGGGACTTGCTTATTTTTAATTTCTTTTGTTTATCATAAACAGCTGCGATTTTCAATTTGCTGTTGTTGGTTTCATTATCATCCAGATAATTATCACAGTAAATAAAATTTTAAAAAACCGAGCGACAGAGATTATTAAAATATAATGACCGTGTTGATTTTTTTTTTATTCGCAAATTAGATTGAAAAAAAAGTCAAGATTATGCTGGACGAGCAAAGCGGCTGTGTGTGTGTGTGTGTGTGTGTGTGTGAGAGAGAGAGAGAGAGAGAGAGAGAGAGAGAGAGAGAGAGAGAGAGAGAGAGAGAGAGAGAGATATTTCAAAGGCTCCTTTACACCCTAACCCTAAGATTCTGCTTTGAAACCTGACTTTATTTGTTAAAGGCCACGGTATTGGGATCAGTAATTTGATTGCGTGCGCTCAGGGTTATTATGCAAATGAATCCGGAACCCAAACTACATACTTTGAGTATCACTTTTCGAAATGCGTAAAACATTCACTAAATAAGCCAGATTTTCCTCAGAATTTTACACCAAAGACTTCAAAGAGGTTTAAAGGTTACAAACCACTCGAGAAGAAATGAAATACACTTCTACTAATATTAACCACTGTCTCGACTACTATCATTGCTGCTGATACTACTCCTACTAAATCATAAGTCAAGAACATTATTTAGATGAATCAGCATCGAAAACCAGAGAAATTAATAACAACATAAAAACAAAGATCTAAAATCTTCAGCTCCTCAATACCTCATACACAACCGGAGGTAATTTCTTCCTTGAACCACACAAGTGAAAATCTTAATTTCCAGCGAAACCCCCTTCGCCATCCATTCTGATTTTTATGTCACCCCCTCCACCACCCCCCACCCCAACACCCCCAAAGCGCCTTATTCATCCAAAATTGAGTTTCCCCTCTCGCGGGAAAAAATCAAATTTTCCATCTCTTCTCTGAAAATACTGTCATAAATTTCTCCTCTCTTTTTTTTCCCCCTTATCCACACTGTGTTGGGGATTTTTCCACATCTGTCTCGAGACCCCGCGATAAAAATCTCACGCGGGGACTTTTTCCCCGCCAGAAGAAAAAGTCCTTAATAATTTTTTATGGACAACGCTCTAACCCTACGCTTTTTCCCCGGTCGGGGAAAAATTACAGACGCGAAGGGGGAAAAAAACATCTTAATTTCTTTCTAGAAGAACGTGTTTTTTTCTTTTGATAATAAGCCCCTTGTTTTTATAAGACGGGAGTTTTCTTCCTTCCTTTTCCCCCTTGAACATTATTATTATTATTATTATTATTATTATTATTATTATTATTATTATTATTATTATTATTCTGGGTGAAATGTTCACCTTTATCAAGAAATGTTCTTGTAGTTATGTTACTTTCATAAGTGATATCAATCTACAACAGATCTATGTATCAAATCATGTATTTTCATCGTTACACATAGGACTGGGAATGTATACACACACACACATATATATATATACATACATATATGTATGTATGTACGTGTGCGTGTATATAAACAGTACATTACATAATACACCAATATATATATATATATATATATATATATATATATATATATATATATATATATATATATATTTATATATATAATTTATACATATAATCTTCGTGTGACTGTGAACAAACGTATGCATGCTTGTCTTCATGTATACTTAATCAACGTAAAATGCAATACTAATAAAACCATAAAAGAGGAATTAAAAGAGAGAAATAAAAGAGATAAACAAAAGAAATCGAGACAAGTTTTTGTCTGGTGTGCACACAAATGATTCTGTTATTTCTTTGCATTTCTTATACAGTCGTAACATTAAGGACGGCGTGAGAAAAGATGTACATTTTTTTTTTTTCTCTTTCCACACAATTCTGTTATTGTTTCAGACAGAAAAATATAATACAAGGAATTGTTAGAGAGAGAGAGAGAGAGAGAGAGAGAGAGAGAGAGAGAGAGAGAGAGAGAGAGAGAGAGAGAAATGACTCTTGAACGCCTTGGATATTACCGAACTCTTTTTACTTTGTTATGATACATTATATTTGTTTTCATTAATGCTTGCAAATCGGCGCTGAGCACAATACTGTAAATGATTACTGTCGTTATTATGACTTTCGTTTTTATTAGAAACCTGATAACTGGCTGAAAAAGACATAATCCCAGCGGGTGACCAATACCTTGTAAAGAAGAGAGTCTTATATCATGGATAAATCATCGACCCAAGTACACAACCTCAAGAAATAGCCAGTATCAAGTCATGTATTTGCAAAGAACACCAATGGGCATCCATCTAAGATACACTTTTCAATTAAAACATGGAAAAAATTACAACAACGTCGCTTACGACAAAATAAACTAAATCAGCAAGAATCATAATAGCAATGAACAGATTCCAAAGATTGTTTGTGAATATCCTGCATGTATTTTGCGTTGCCAGTTGAGAAAAAAACACCGTCAGTGTTGCTGGTATATCATTTACATTGTGAAAATGCAAGAAATATAATTGGCATTTCTTGAAAACATAATTACAAAATCACAGTAGGCGTAGTGTTAAGTAATTAAAGGGTAATCCATATTACTTCTACTGTTATTATCGGGGAATATAATTGTATATACAATAAAAGACAACATTCAAAGGGGGTAATATATCCAACTTCTTCAACCTGTAACGAAAGCAAGGAGATATTCTATGGATGGGCAGCAATCGTGCGAAGATACCAATTAGGGAAATAATTGCTCCATATTAAAAAATATATCCAAAGGAAATATTCAGTTCAGGCGTTTGTGTTTTCTGAATCGTCACACACTCCACTTCAATGACTTGTTTACCAGAAATTAAGGAGTGAGGCGACCCCTCTTACTGAAGCATCTGTGCCCGTCTCGGGTTCTTATCGCTAAAAAAATCAGTTCATATATCTTTAAGCGTCCAGTGAACGTGTTAGAATCAACTGAAGATCCATCTTGGTTAGAACCCACGCCAAGTCGCCTTCTTAAAATCGCTCGATAAATTATGTTGGTCACACGTGACATCACCTCTATTGTTCCTTTTCATGTGGCTATCCATTACAAAACAAAAACAGAGGAAAAAATGGAAAAAAACGGAGCTGGGGAAAAAACTTGGTCCATCAACGTTACTGTTTCTCTCGGGTAGGTCCTGTACAAGTTTTTAGGGAGTCAAGTAGGAGTTCTGAGCTACGAGAAAAACACTCGGTGTATTCAAGTACCTGCTTACGTAATTATAACATTTTCTGCAGTCCTGTAATCAAGGAATTTCCCTACCAGTCGAGAAATATCCGCTAGTTTCTCCTGTTATTTACAACACACACAGGCTTGCGTATACGTACGTGCAGATGCAAATACGTACTTTTATACATGCACTAAGTCGTGTATTAAAACATACATCACACACACATATATACACATACAAACATATATTATATATGTACATATATGTGTGTGAGTGTGCATGTGTCAATAAACACAATCCCACTTCGATTAGTTTATATTGCAATCTACACAAAGCATTACGAATAAAACACCGAAGTGCAAATCTAAATGCTGCGTGGCCGTAAGCAAATGTCCATCTCGGTATTGCTTTTCTGTTTAATCCCACTTTTCACATTTATTTTCCTCTGATTTTTTTTTCTCATATATTTCTCAACTTTTAATCTGAAACTTCACTTCTGCTTTTTCGCTTAGATTTTATGTAAATTATTTTTGTCTATGGAGCTTTTGTCATTTCTTTTTGTTTTCTGATGCCTCGACTTGGCGTCTCTTCATAGGGGAGGAAGAGGTGGAAATAATTGTAAATGTAATTAAGATAGTGAGTTTGACAAGATGGATGTAAGAAGAACATGTAAAGAAGAAACAGATTAATTCATGGGTTTAGGTTCCTGACACGCAGACGGAAGGAGTAGATGAAACGTTAATAAAATTCCATGATAAGGTCACAAGGCCAACGAAGGGCGCTTGTGGGTATATGAGGATAAAGAGTGAGAATAAAGCACTAGGTTGTGGTGTGAGGAAATGCAGAGTTCAGTCAAGGAAGAAAAGAGATTATTTGAGGTGCAGTTCACGTCAAAAGGAAAAGTTTATTTAAATGTTTAAACCTCACTCTATAGTGGCACGGGCAAAGAACAGGCCACTGCACTGGCTGGCAATCCCCTAGACTTCTTGAGGCTGAACAGGTACACATCCGTGTTCTATACCCTTCTCCGCTTAAGCTAGGACCTGGGAGAACCAGACTGGGCAATGGATGCTCATAACTCAGCAGGTGGACCTATGAACTCCCAAAAACCCACCATCCCTAGCTTACAGGAGCAGTAAGATCGTATTTTGCCAGCGGAACCTTTCAATCCAAGAGCAGGGCTTGAACCTGAGACCACTATACAGTAAAGTGCAGGCGAAATCTACAGAACAACCAGGACCCATTTGCACTCTACAAAAAAGATTGTAAGGTTGATCAAGAAAAAAGTGAGAGAGAGACAGAAGGTAATAAAAAGTGGAGAAGGTGGACAAGAATTTTAAGGAGAATAGGAAGTTTTTCTAAAGAAAAATAAAAGTAAAGAGAATGTAACAGGAGTTGACTGGATTACAAGTACGATACTACAGTAAAATGGTATAATAGGAAACCAGAAGACTGGATAAAAACTAGCAACGATCATTATCATAGATTCAAAAAGGGAGAATTACATATAGATCTACTTGAATTTTTTTTTTTTCGATCGACAAGCTTATAAAATTTCATGAGAATTCAAGTCATTCATTAAAGTATTCAGGTAATATATAAAGGCTACAAGTGTCCACGCCCAATCCTCTTTTCTTATCTTCTGACACGTCTCAATAGCCGATGATGAGCGCAAGGAATGTTAAGTAACAATTATTTAGGTAGTGTTCTTTTATGACTAGCCAGTTTCGAGGAATCGGGTAGGGACCTATAACTCTCTCTCTCTCTCTCTCTCTCTCTCTCTCTCTCTCTCTCTCTCTCTCTCTCTCTATCTCTCTCTCTCTCTCTCTCTCTCTCTCTCTCTCTCTCTCTCTCTCTCTCTCAGTAACAATTTATCCAAGTACATCGCGAGAATAACCACATTCTCCAAGGACTGTCCCTCTTGCGCCTTTTCTCCCCACAAATAATTTTCCAGAATATATCGCAGGAACATAAATACTGAATCTCTAAGGAGACCCACATATACACTCTCTCTTTCTCTCTCTCTCTCTCTCTCTCTCTCTCTCTCTCTCTCTCTCCCGCATGAAATTAGAGATTAGATTTAGACGGGGGGCTAAAAATCTAAGTTACATTTGCAGAATAAACACCGAAGCCATTACAGCTCGGCGACGGAAAAATGGAAAGATATAATCGTTTTCATCCTCCATCAACATAATCGCAGCAGTTTTTTCCTCCAAATTTTTCTTTTCTTTCTTGTTTTTTTCTTGAGAGAGAGAGAGAGAGAGAGAGAGAGAGAGAGAGAGAGAGAGGTTACTTTCGTCGTCCCCGACATGTCTTGGCTTCCCATTATGTAGGTACCGAATCGAACAAGGTAAACGGTCGATATAATTATGCATAAAAAAAGGAGAGAAAAAATAGATAGTTTAGAGTACGTGACGTCACGTCTGACCCAAGGGTAATATGGTAGTAAGGGGTTGGCCTCATGTGAGAGAAAGGAGGAAGGGCGGGGAGTGGGGTGGGTGGTAGAGCTGGGTTGATGGTGGAGGAGGACTGGAAGGCGAACCCACCACCACCAAGAGGCTTCCAGTCGACGGTGGAAGGGGTCTGGAAGGAGAGACCCCACCACCTGGAAGGAGGCTTCCAGGTTGAAGTACCTTCAACGGCGTTCACTCAAGCGGACTATACGGGTGTTGCTGCCTCACTGATTCCAAGTACCTCAACAACACCCAAACGACCTCGTTTTCGCTCATTACGCCGTTAGGGCTTAACCAAAGGAGGCTACTGCAGATATACTCTCGCTGGAGGTGGACGAGAAAGAGAGGAAAGAAAATGAGAAGTCGAGACGCAGAAGGATACACTTGACTACACAGGGCAGCAACGCCAGCTATTCATTAAAACGAATAGCGGTGCACCTTGCATCTTTCATTCTGGTTTCGTAATTGCCTTCCTCGTCTTTCGAACGGAGAGGAGAGCTGCATTTATCACCATGCTCAAGCAACGTCTGTTTCAGGATGTTCCCGCTAAGAAGCAGGGGCAGAGAACGTGCACAAATTGCTGTAATGTAAAAACAAGACCCTTTGGACAAAAAAAAAAAAAAAAAAAAAAAAAAAAAACCTCTGGTTGAGGGTCAGGCTCCGGTACCCCCCCAAAATACCCAGCAATGGCCGGATACCAAACTCAAGTCCGCTGTGTTCTTCAAACGCACGTCCACATAACTAAATGGCATTTGAAAGCTTGATACGAGGAACTGTCACCCAAAAATACTAATCCAATCACGAAGCTCGTAACTCGAGAGCAATGCGCAGAAAAAGAGATGCGGAAGTCGGCTTTGGCATGTCATAAGGGCAGCAAACACCGAATAATTTGTGCCAGCAACAAAACAGAGTTATTCTTCAAGACGATTCCGGCTAAGCAGAAACGAACGTAACGAACATAAAAGGAAACAAGGTGACATAAAGACGAGGCGGATAAAAAAAAAAAAAAAAAAAAAAAAAAAAAAAAAAAAATGGAAATAAAAATCGGGTAAAAATGGTACAGAAACTAACATCCCCCTTTCCCCGGCAGGCTTTTGTGGACTGAGAGCCGGTAGACAGTGTTCATAACCAGAATGAAAACAATAAGACCAGGGGTCTACGAACACTTTTCTCCTCTTACTTGGCCCATTGGAAAAAAAACCAAAGTCGACGGGTTTACCTTTAAAATATCTCGACTGATGGCAGTGATATATAACGCTCTCCTAGACTTATGGTTCGGTAATCTCTCTCTCTCCCTCTCTCTCTCTCTCTCTCTCTCTCTCTCTCTCTCTCTAGAGATTACAGGTTAAATTCCTCTACCATTCTAGATTGGCTATTTCACCCCTACTAAAAATAGTCACTTTATTGCCTCGGAGCTTTCACTGGAACCAAGCATGTGCAACGGAGCCTGCTTGTAAGCAAACAAAAAATGCAACCAAAAACACACACTCACTCACACACACACACACACACACACGCACGCACGCAGCAGGCAAAAGAGAAAACAAAAGAAGACAGGCATATGGAAGATATAATTCGATAAAGCCGTCTTTTTTTTTTTTTCACCCGCCTTTTCTCTCCGCCTCTCTCAGGCAGCGTCTTTCTAGGAGCAAAATGAAATGCGAAGCAAAAATGAGAAGGAGACACAGCGCGAAATAAAAATACAGGAAATGATGAAGCCCAAAGAGAGAGGCAAGAAATGAACGAAAATCTAACAAACGAAGGAAAGAGAAAGCAGCAAAGAAAAACCTTGAGGAGTATTAACAAGAAGAGAACAAAGAATAATAAAAAAAAAGGACGATATAAAGACTTCAACGAATTGAGGGGGAAAGGAGACAGGAAGAAACAAACAAGAACACAGGAGAGAGAGAGAGAGAGAGAGAGAGAGAGAGAGAGAGAGAGAGAGAGAGAGAGAGAGAGAGAGAGAGAGGATAAAAAACTCCACGTTAACCAAGACGTGTACACACACATGACACAGCAGAAAGGAGCCGATGGATAAAGAAAAGAAAATGAGAGGAAAGGGAGAGAAAAAAAGTGGAAGGGTATAAAAAATAAATACTGTAAAGAAAATGCTCATCTTCATAAATGGACTTACCTTTGCGAGGTCATTGCTACTTATCACACGGAGAATTACGTGTTCATAAATGAAAGGAACGACTGGGAATGAGAGAGAGAGAGAGAGAGAGAGAGAGAGAGAGAGAGAGAGAGAGAGAGAGAGAGAGAGAGAGAGCGTCAAATGACGACTCACATATTTACTCTCCGTATACCTAAATGAAGAAGAGAGAGAGAGAGAGAGAGAGAGAGAGAGAGAGAGAGAGAGAGAGAGAGAGAGAGAGAGAGAGAGAGAGAGAGAGTCAAATGACGACTCATATATTTACTCTCCGTATTCATAAATGAAAAGAACGAGAGAGAGAGAGAGAGAGAGAGAGAGAGAGAGAGAGAGAGTCAAATGACGACTCATATATTTATTTACTCTCAAATGACGACTCATATTTTCATAAATAAAAAGAAGAGAGAGAGAGAGAGAGAGAGAGAGAGAGAGAGAGAGAGAGAGAGAGAGAGAGAGAGAGAGAGTCAAATGACGACTCATATATTTACTCTCCGTATTCATAAATGAGAGAGAAGAGAGAGAGAGAGAGAGAGAGAGAGAGAGAGAGAGAGAGAGAGACTAAATGAAAAGAACGAGAGAGAGAGAGAGAGAGAGAGAGAGAGAGAGAGAGAGAGAGAGACTCATATGACAACTCATATATTTACTGAAAAAAAAACTTAACGGAGACTAAGGTTCATTGCCAAATTACGGATACAATAAATCCAAAAATAAAGTTCATAAGTCTCTGGTACAAAAAAAAGGAAAAAATCCCGCAATAAGACACAAAAAAAAAAAAAAAAAAAGAGGCGGGGGGGAAGGGGGCAAAGCGTCAGAAATCGAAAATCACAGGATGCAAATAAGTCGAAGGATGACGGAGTGCAGCCATAAAGGCAAAGAATGTTTCCAAATAAAATGGGAGGAAAGAATTATGGAAAAGGAACGGACAACTCCTGAAGAAAAATGCACCCGACTTTATTTTCTCCCATTTTACTGCCAGGTCGGTCTTAAAATTATTCCTCGTTAAAATAACATCGTGCCTATTACACTGAAATGATTCTCTCTCTCTCTCTCTCTCTCTCTCTCTCTCTCTCTCTCTCTCTCTCTCTCTCCCTCTTAAATAAGCATGATGTATATTCTATATATCGATATCATTTACACACACAAACATATAATATATATAATATATATATATATATATATATATATATATATATATATATATATATATATATATATATATTATTTGTTTGTGTATATAATTATAAATATATACACACATATATAATAATATATATATAGGCTACATACAGTATATATTAGCCTGAAGAGCAATAAGTGCTAAAACTCTATGCTACGATATATGTTGAAGATGGGCCTATTCGAGCTGTGGCAAAATATAGCTGAATTCGGTAGATGTTTATTTATATATATGTATATATATATATATATATATATATATATATACATATTTATATATATTATTTAATATATAGTACATAAAGAATTGACTGTGAGGAGGGCAACATGTATGACCAAGACTCCAAGAATTATGAATAACGTTCGTTCGATGAAAATACAAAAGTGTGCTCACGCGCGCGCGCGCGTTCATGTCATAAGAACGTAAACAATGCCATGCTTTTTGCACGTGGAATATAAGAACCCCATCAATATAGAAGGGAATCGATACACTTTTAAATAAAGGTAATGACAATGGCTTAGAAAAATTACTTACTTAAGTCTACATCCCTACTTTTATGACCCACATTGTGAGTGCCGAAGTAAAATCCCAGGCCAGAACAAACAGGAAAACAAACAAAACGAGGGAAAGGAGAGGGTGATTAAAAAAAAAAAAATTTCACGGGAAATTTAATTTCTCCAAATACAACCGGCAAAGGTGGAAATATATATATATCCGTCGGCCAAGCGCCTTGGCGAGAGGTGGCTGGTCAGCAATTTTTTTTTTTTTTTTTTTTTTTTGCGACGACCTAATTCGCTGCGATAAAAATTTCAATTTCCTTCTCTCACCGGCACAAATTGCAAAAATTATGGCCTGTCTTCATAACGCTATCGAGTGATAAAAGGGGGTTTTAGGGCCAATGAAAACACACTTAAAGAGAAATAAATGAAAAGGTATAATATAAAATGGCTGTCTTAACTTCGAATTCATAAGACGAGAAAGGCTTCGGCAGCAATATTCTTCCGAGATCACTTGACGAACTCTGATGGATATTAAGGCAAACTGTCAGTTAAACTGCTTCACACAAATCAGTTAAATTGGTACACAGAGAATTGAATAAAGATCTTTATTCTCAATGAACATATCATCATTATATATATATTTATATATATATATATATATATATATATATATATATATATATATATATATATATATAAATATATATATATATACATATATATATATATAATATATATATATATATATATATATATATATATATAATAATATATACATATACATATGTATATATAATCATAAATAATTGCAAGTCTTTGTGTATAGATGTGAGAAACTCATCATAACCAGAATAATATTTACCAGTCAGATGACGACAGATAACACGGGAAAAAATAATTTTATAAAATAAATAAAAAAAAAATGATTGGGAGAAAAAGAAGGTAGCCAATAGGGAGGATTAGTGGAGGAAAGAGGCCAAGAGATTGGTGAGTGGGAGGAGGAGGAGGGAGGGAGGAGGGGAGGAATCGGGGAGGTGGAGGAAAGGGAGGGGGAAGGGGGGGGGGAGTCAGGGGTCAGGGTGAAACACTCTATCAGAAGGAAAGAACAGAAAAAGACCATAAAGCAGATAGCACCAGAAAAAAGATTAATGGCAACTCTCTATCTCTGTCTCCGCCTCTCTCTCTCTCTCTCTCTCTCTCTCTCTCTCTCTCTCTCTCTGTCTGTTTTTTTTTTTTTCCCTAATTTCTCAAGGAGACTCTCTCGATCTATTAGTCAGTGACTACGGACGTCTTTCCTTTCTTCCATAAAACGTCTATCCTTCTATCTCAATTTCCTCTATGCTGCTCATCCTGATTAATCCCCCTCTCTCTCTCTCTCTCTCTCTCTCTCTCTCTCTCTCTCTCTCTCTCTCTCTCTCTCTCTCTCTGGCACACAAACACATTATAAATTCACACACACATATACATGTCTATATATATAAATATATCTATACACATACAGTATATACGTGTGTATATATATATATATATATATATATATATATATATATATATATATATATATTTCCCTACATCCAAAATAAATATATTATTATTATTCAAACTTTGAGAGGAGAGAAGACGAAAAGAACATCGACGACGAACGTGAGAAAAGTTGTGGGTGTCCTTTTCTCTAGTCAAAACTCAAAATCTCTATCCTTAGGGGCTAATGAACTGAACAGTGTCTTATGCTCTTAAGAATAACTGGTCATACAAACTCAGTGAACGAGTTCTTGAAATGTTTATCATTGTGCCCTTTTAACTCTTACGTAAATCTTTGGGAAATACAGTGTATATGGCACTCAGAAAATATCAACAGAAGCACAAAAGACAATTGCTTGCAGCGACCGAAGACAAGCAAAGCCATTTTTCTTTTGCAGTGATTCTCATAAAAAGCTAAAATGCGTTCATTAAAATATACCTGCTTTTAAAATGATCAAAATACAAAGTGCAGTTTTATCGTTTCTAGTTAAATTTTAATCTGTAAATGGAAACTACAGAAGACGAAGCGAAATGGAATCTTTGCCTATCCACTGTTGTCTCTGAAAAAAAAAATCCACTGTTGTCTCTGAAAAAAAAAAAAAAATTATTGATCCGTATCGATCTCTCTGGTGACATCTACAAAAAAGTGCAAATGGGACAAACGGGAAACATCAGGTGTTTCAAGCAAATGGGTTTTAAATGAATAAGTCAACGAACGTGCAGCTCAAAAACCCCGCTAATGGAAGCATTAGAAGAAATGTGAATTACCTTCTAACAACACGACACGCGGTATAAGAACTTCCATGAGACAACTGTGACAAGGGAAGTGCTTCATTGTGCTTCTATTTTTTTTTTTATCAATCAACACGATAACGAAACCAGCGTGAAGTGCAAAGTAAATAAATCATTGATTAAATGGAAAAACATCCACACACACACACATATATATACAGTATGTGTATATATATATATATATATATATATTATATATATATATATATATATATATATATATATATATATATATATATATATATATATATATATATATATATATATATATATATATATATATATATATATATATAATATTTTTATGTGGACCTGTTAACATAAGACATACGAAACATGAGAC
>NC_089790.1:9327500-9365000 GCF_040412425.1 Macrobrachium rosenbergii
ATATATATATATATCTATATATATATATATATGTATGTGTATGTCGCTAAAAGACCCAAAATAAAATAAATGTACAAAAAATATATCTCCAAAGAGAGCATGAGGAAAGTAGCATTGTTAAAGAGGGTTCATTTTTTTGGGTAAGAGCCGACGGGACTGGCAACCGAATACCAGTACCTAGACACGTCCTAGAGGAAAACAGAAAATAAGGACAAAGTAAAGAACCAGAAGCTTAATATCGAACAAGCGATCGAAGGAAAGCAAAAGAAAAACGTCTTATTTTGAAAGAGCAATGTTTCAGAAACAGCCAGCCCCAATATTTAAGAAACATGAACAAATAATTTCACAAAGTGAAAAACCACGAAATGTTACAAAGGATCATAGTGATGGGGTTCAAGCTGAGATGTAACTAAAATTAGATATTCCAAATTCAACTTAAAAAGAATATCAGATGGATGGTTTCATCCCAGTGGCGCGACGGAGGAATTCTGCGTCGAAACCTTTCATTCTTAATTATGATATGACGGTATGCATTTTGACATGATTCTCATCACTCACATCTGTTATCTCTTCTCTTCTTTAGCTGACTGTGACTTGCAACAGTCGAAGAAAAGAGGGACTAAAAAAAAAAAAAAAAAAAATATTAATTCCATGTCAACAGAAGCATCCTGAATTTTCAAGGACGCTCGAACATCCGCTCCCTTCCTCGACCGACTTGGGGTCTCGAACGTGAGTCTCCCGGTTGTGAGCCGCGAGAGGAAGAGTAAAGGAACAATCATTGCAACTGCACGAAGAACGTTTCGACATGCAACCGAATCAGACCAAAGGTAATGAGTTCCTCTCGGTACCAAATCTCACTTTTATCTTCAAGCACTGATTTCTGCTTCTGAAGAGAACCTTTGCTTTCATATAAAATTAATGTGGACTGAAAGAAGCGTCAAGTATTTTAAACGGAAACTTTCTTCTTCACGGCTCATATCACTCAAATCTGAGCACCTGAAAAATATTAAGTTTAGAGCACCGAGAAGTTGAAGAACGTAATTTTTACTGCTTATATTATTTTCTTTACAGGAAAACGAATTCTTAAAAAAAAATCTGCGTCTCGTAAAAAAAAAACCAGTCGCATAAAAACAGAAAAAAAAAAAAAAAAAAAAAAAAATTCTCCGAGGCTTCTTCATGGAGGATATGAATAGCTGTACAGCCCAAGAACCTTTCCAGCTCTCGTGCATGTTCGCTATGGGTTTCACCAAGCTAATTTTAAACCGGAAAACGGAACTAGCTACCATGCCACCCTGTCCCACGCACACAAACACTCAAATACACAGTAGTAAGAAAAAAAAAAAGAACGTAATCCAATTTAAAATGGAATCTTGCAAAGCTATTAAAGACCAATTACAACGCCTTAATTGCTTGCATGGATTGCTTGTAAATTAAAGAAAACACCTGACTCATTCTGGAAGAGGAAGGAAAAAAAAATCAACAAAGCTTCACGATTTTCCATCTTTTTTTTATAACCGTCCTCGTGAGCATTAAAAGCCCTTTTTTACGTCCAAAGGGAACATTGAGTTATCCACCTCATATTAGTAATGAACTAAGGCAGTTTGCCGTAAAGCATCAAATTACACCGCTTCTATCAAATTTTTACCAAAATTGTTTTAATAACGAAAAGGCAGTACAGCGGTAGTCCATTTGCCCACCAAGCATAAACATCATAGTCATTAAATTACTTTTTGTGTTTTCGCTTCTACAATTAAGAATGAATACAACATGATAATCACTGGCTTCTGTTTCTTCCCTTCTTTTCAAAAGTTCAAAAAGTTGATTAATAATTAAAATGTCTCAACACACGTACTATACATTGATATATATATATATATATATATATATATATATATATATATATATATATATATATATATATATATATATTCATATACATAAATATGTATATATATATAGAACTCAATTACTAAGTTGGCACGGGGTGTGCGGCAGCAATACGTGAAATGGTGATCAATTTGCAACGCCAAGTAACCTACTTTCCATTGACCAATATACCACTCTACACACTTGTTGATATTGATAAGCGCCATTACCCACAAACTAGAACATGCCACCAAACGTCATTTCCCCCTCCCTAACGCCAGTCTTATTCCACGCAAAAAAATTAATTCGTTTTAAGTCCGTTTATAAGAAAACTTGCAATGCAATTCTCAATTAACCTGAATGCTCTACGGCAAGAGCACAAGGGGGTTTCATGTCCTAGAATAGCAGAATAATTGATATTTCCAGGAACGTGAATGTCACTGACGTATAGTATATACAGAGGATTTCCTGAGGTATTAACTCAACTTCGTTTTATCATCTGATAATAGTTATGATTGTTTTACGACTTTCTAATGCATCTACGATCCTTCATCTGTTTACTGCTTTGTGAAAGTACTCTTACCTTCTCAATATGAAGCAAAACGCTTTATCCAAATGTCCATTTATCAAGGCAGAAGTTCCCAAGTACCTGGTTCCTCACCAAGTACTCTCCACGGCGTGTTTTTCAGTTTTAAATTTCGGGTGCGTTTAATTGGTAATTCAAACGTAGCTGTTGCTAAACACATGATCCAAGCAGAAAAGAACTGTGATACAAACACATAAAACTAGGATGTTGTTGATTATTTCTAATTATCTTTCTGTTCATTGTGCTACTGCATTTTGGATTTTTTGAAGTTTCGCTAAGCTTCTTCTCATGTGGCTCATTTTTTTTTACAGAGTTCTCATTTGCCATATGGCAAGTTTTAGCATTTCCAGTATCAGTGATCGGAAACATATTAAAATGATCCATATATACGCCAGAAATTCTTGAATTTTCCCCCCTCATGCTGGTAAAACTGCTTAATACCTGAGAGTTTATGCCCGGTGGTATAAATTCGCTTCTTCCTTTTCACTAGCTGATCTGAGCTATTTGAAATCCTTATTGATAAAAGCAAGGTTATTATTTTCCACTTTCCTGTGGAAGCATATTAAGTACGGATTCTCAGTCCCGAAAGTTATAACAGGATACCAACATTACTTCCTACTGTGGCTAATGAGACTACTGACCAAGTATGCAAACTAGATTTTGCTGGAAATGTCTAACTCACGTCCAGATTATTAAACGAATAAATAAAAAAACTTACTTTCAAAGAGGCGTTTGTTAAAATCAGGACGAATTATAAAAAAATAGTCCTTTAAAAAAATTATCGTTGGGAAAAGAACAACCTAATCACTTCTATGGAAGTACGCATTCCTACTTGCAATGCATAAATACGTAAAGTTTAACACTTGAAGATTCAGTCACTCCTTGCCTCCTCCGGGCCTCATCCGCACATAAAAAAGCGTGACCCCTGTGTGCAGACAGGCATGCATTGTGAGAGCGCACTCATGCATTCAGTATAGATCTACCGAAAGACACGCAGATACATTAATCGAGTCCGAATAGTCACCGTTTCAACTTACATGGAATATGTCAAATCAGCCACAGAGACCGAAGGCGCAATATATTTTAGGACTGACGCTCCTGTACTGAGAGCGCACAAAAAGGGGTCACGCTTCCGTAGGGATCTATGCAACATTTTGTGAGTATTTTGTCACCTGCATTCGTAAAGTCTGTCACAGAGGGCGGTGTCCAGCGTCTTGTAAGAACGACAAAAACATACATAGTATTATTATTATTATTATTATTATTATTATTATTATTATTATTATTATTATTATTCAGATGAACCTTATTCATATGGAACAAGCCCACAGGGACCACTGACTTGACATTCAAGCTTACGAAGAATATAGTGTTCATCTGAAAGAAGTTGCAGAAGGTAATAGGAAACATACAAAGAACAGCTCAGTTATTGGAAAAAAATAATAATCAAAAGTTCAGTAAACAAACAGATAAAAATTTAAGTGAATTGTAAAATACAACGAGAATTGCTTTGGAGTAGTAATGCATTGCATTTTCGCTTGAACGTTTGGGGATCCACATATTTCGGTGAAGTCCTTAGCCAGGATATAATTACGTGAAGATAACGTGAAACCGTGTCAATAGGAATGCTTATAATGCAAGAACGCAATACTCTTCCTAACGATGAGCCTTATTAGACTGAAAAATGAATCACAAAGATAAAAAAGAAAAAACAAACAAAAATGTCCCACCTGACACGCGACAAGGACGGGTGAAAAATGATAGCATGTCCCTACTATACGCAAGCTCTCTCTCTCTCTCTCTCTCTCTCTCTCTCTCTCTCTCTCTCTCTCTCTCTTCCCCTGTCAGTTAGGAACCGGTACTCTGTTCTTTATCACACCTCTCTCCAGTCACTTAGCAACTGGCACTGACGTAATTCTTCACCTGTCAATGGAAATAGGTTCTCTCTCTCTCTCTCTCTCTCTCTCTCTCTCTCTCTCTCTCTCTCTCTCTTGTCAACTGGAATGGGTACCCCTCTATCTCTCCCCTGTCAATTAGTAATAGGTAAAATCTCTCTCAATCGCTCTCTCCTGTCAAGTGGGCCCTATCAATTAGGAACCGGTACTTCCCCCTCCCTTGTATCCCCTCCTCCTAAATAACAATCAGCATTACCTGGGAGATATAAGTGCAGAATAGAATACAATACAATATAGAATTGAGTCCAAAGGCCAAGCACTGGGACCTATAAGTTCATTCAGCGCTGAAAAGGAAATTGACAGTAAAAAGGTCTGAAAGGCGTAACAGGAGTTGCACTATGAAACTATTGATAGAGAGGGTGGAAAGTCAGATTAAAGAGAATATGAACGGAGGTACAGTACAAGGAATGAAAGAGATTGCAGCTAGGGGCTGAAGGGACGATGCAAAGACCCTTGAATAATGCCTACAGTGCATCACGTGAGGTGCACTGACGGCGGGACCCGCCTACGAGATATATATGTATACATAAACCTAATAACCAGAGCCAATGCAGTTGTTGGTGCCTAAAATGTTTTTTCACTTGAATTAAACCAGCGATTTCCTGGAGAGGAAAACCAGTCCCTCTTCCGGCTTACCCAAAAGACCTTGTGCCGAATTTTCCGGGCGATACCTGTTCTCCTTTCGCAGACGTGAGGTATGACGAGTCGCAGAGCATAAATTCCAAGGAGTATCATTCCCATTCCAAATCATCCCACCTCTGAAAGGCTATCATAAAACGCTTGCCAACCCTCCCGACCGCTAAAATATTGTGTGATGCATTGCAGTAAAACACCTTTTGGCAGGGCATACACACTCTATCTTCCAGGAACAAGCGAATATATACTATCCAAATCCGTTTAAGTGCGTGGCCCGGCATCGATAAATCCGTCAGGGGCATGACATCGGTGCCATAAATAATTGAGCAATGCCAAACAATAAACAATTTACTGACGGCGAGGAACATGCTTAGATCGCGAGCGTGCAAACAATTTATCGTCGCCTTTCAAGGGGACCTCAGGTGATATAAATCTTGGGAACATTAACCTGCGTATATATTCCAGTGACAAATTTTCCCTCATTGCCGAAGGTTTATCTTTTGCAGATATTACCGATGAGGACAGCTCGTCAGTATATCATCGAGGGAACGCTGGTTCTCGATGAACGGAAAGAACAAATGAGAGAGAGAGAGAGAGAGAGAGAGAGAGAGAGAGAGAGAGAGAGAGAGAGAGAGAGAGAGAAGATGCATGTAACTCCGAGTACTTCAGTCACACTATACACGTAGCCACTTCGTACTCATTCTAGCAGCTGGTTCCTCCCTACCAAGAGGGTCAGACAGACAAACAGAGAGACATACAAGGAACCAAAAGCCAAAGTAGGTTTACACATGACCACAGAGAATGCTAATATCCAATGACAATTTAAAAAAGCATGAACGGACCAAGCTACATCTGTTGGGAGATCAAGATTCAAGGAGGAAATGCATTCTTAATGACTCACGCCAAAATCTGAAAAGCCTAACCAATAACAGTTTAGTTCTTCTACTGGTCAATTAACGGCGATTTTTTTTATTATGAATTAAAAAGTACTAATTTTTATCTACGAACCTGTTTCTTTATCTGCTTAGTTACGAAAAGATGTTATTCCTCATTGTACAAACACCCTTAAGAAGCAGCTTAAGAAGCAGATATCGAAAGGCTAAGAACCTGCCCTGTGTGCTATCTCAGAAAAGAAAGTTCGTGGGGGGAAAAAGAGAAAGAAAAGAACAAAGAAGTATAAAAATAAGAAAGAAGAAGAAATATATAGATATATATATTGTATATATACATATACAGGCCTATATATGTGTGTGCGCGTGTGTATGTTTGCATACGTGTATAAATTAATAAATATAAGGTACAGCAGAGCTCATAGCTACGTAGTGTTGCTAATCAGTCTCGTTTTAAAAACTGAATGAAACTAGCAGTGACCTGAGACTGGAAGGCGGTATTAAGTCGACTTTTTATGAGCTACTCGGTTCCGGGACCATAAAAGAGGGAGTAAAATGTCAATGAAAGGAGTGATGAAAAAAAATAAATATTTATTCTTGCCCAGCACAAACAGTAAGTACAGGTTCTGTAAGTGCAGACTGCTATAAACAAATAGAAAAGTGTGTTTTGGAAGACCAAATACTTTGCTCTTCTTCGGCAAGGAGACACTATTACGGTCAACAATAACAGTAAAGACAAATGGCCGAATAACTATAAACCACGACGAAGAAGGAATCGAAAAAGCAAAATCACTTGAAGCGTCGTCTGCTAAAACATCCGTGTCAACAACAAAGGTTATTTGCAACACCAACCTTCTCACATAAGTCACCGTCATAACACCTAGAGCTTCCGTTACGCAATGTGTCTCTTACGAGGCATTCGATAATGTTAAATCTTGCATTAGTTACGAAGGCAGTAAGATATATATATATATCTCTCTATTTCAAAACCCGGTCAGCAGTTCTAATGGTGTATTGCGGTGTAAAACAATGTATTATTGTGTATATAATGCAACGATTTTTTACAAAAAATTTCAAACAATAATGTATCACACTTGAACGATTTATAAAACATGTACAAGGAAAGTACTGGAGAACACAAGAAAACCCTGGGAAGAGAGAGAGAGAGAGAGAGAGAGAGAGAGAGAGAGAGAGAGAGAGAGAGAGAGAGAGAGATGAGTATATTGTTTGGTGAATCATAGAATGATAAATTTATTGGATGTGGGTGAACGATATTTGCCTACGATAAATGGATAAACGAAGTATCGCAGAATACTGGGAAAGCCACAACGAGAGAGAGAGAGAGAGAGAGAGAGAGAGAGAGAGAGAGAGAGAGAGAGAGAGAGAGAGAGAAAAGTTTAGGTCGAAGTACAAGCAATATTACTGTCGGCAAATCGTAAAATGTTGGGGAGACAAGTGTGAAGAATAACGACGACAGTAAGCAACACCAAATAAAGCAGCAAAACAACGAGAATAACAGCAAAGCAGCAGCAGCAAAACAGCGCAATCATCAAGAGCAGCAGCACAGCAGCAGCAGCAGCAGCAGCAGCAGCGGCCTCAGCAGGAGCAGCAGCAGCAGCAACATTGGCGACGCGCTGCATTGCTCTGCACTGGCTAAGTTGCCAAGTCAACCTCTACTTTTTGTCCACCTCTGGCGTTGCCAAAACTCAGGGGAAATTTTTCTCCAGCGCGCCTCTTTTCCCGCAGAGTTTCGCCTGTTTTCTTTTTGATTCCCCAAGTCGTTGTGTTTTTGCCTCCGCTGCGGGTTTTTTATTTCGTCTCTCTTTTTTTTTTTCTTTCTTCTCTTTCTCTCCCGGTTTCCTCCGGAGTTTATCATTACATTTAATTGGGTTTTTCTTGTGATTTTCTTTATTCCCGCAGGAGGAAAAGGCTCGGAGAAGAGGAGAGAGGAAGACGGGGGAGGAAAAAGAACCAGGAGGTGGACCTCTCGTCTCAATAATAAAGAAGAGTTTTCTCACAGACAACCAAGAAGTTACTACCAGAAAAAAAAGGGGCAAAAAATATTAAAGCAAAAAACAGCCTCGCAATTCTTTCTCACCCGTCCTTCCTTCCCTCCACATTAATAGCAGTTGTCCTCGACCTCTTTCCTTCGCCTTTCCTTTTCCTTGCTGCTTTTTTTTTTTTCTCTCTCTCTCTCGTGTTCTTGATCATCTCTCTCTCTCTCTCTCTCTCTCTCTCTCTCTCTCTCTCTCCTCAAGAAATTTTCTGCCGTTCGCAATTGTTTATAAACAACGATTCCGCTCCAACTGGTGCGTGTATCTCCGTCATGCATACACACATGTATACGTAAATATACATATAAATGTCAAAACAAGACAACACATATGTATATGTATATATATACCATGGGTGTTTATTTATATATATATATATATATATATATATATATATATATATATATATATATATATATATTTATATATTTATGTAAAATATATATATATGTCTAAACACACACGTACATTTATACATTTATTTTCTCCATGTGCAGTAATGACAGTATGCGGGTACTAAGCTCCACGCACAGACTTGGCCTCGCACAGCCCCCGAGGTCAGGCTTTCGGCTTCTCTCACCACCATCTGAAGAATGAAGGTATACCTCGGTCGATCAGAGCCTCGGGATGATACGTAAGTATTACAGGGTCGGGAACTGCCGACCTGACCCTTCCATATAATCATTAAGCTCACCGTAGATATAGTTGTTTATCTTGGTATGTACACGAGCAAGGCTGCAACCCAAAACATGGACAGTAGATATCCATAACTAGGACACAGTTCTTTGATATAAAAGGAAGTCTTTATTGCAAGCACTACCGGAGTTCTTTTTGCAAGCACTTCCAAGAAACAAACACTGGTCGCAAGTTACTTTTTTTTTTTTAATGTGACCAAAAGGGTCCAACGCAGTAAGGGGAAGGGAGAGGGTTTGGATTACTTGAACACTGAAGTGGTAAGTGTCTGTTGATATACGAGAATTTATAATGGCACAAAAATCTTTATATCCTTTAAATATTTTACTTATACACATTCTATTTCTTACAGCTTGACTTACAAGTTAGTGGGCTTTCAAGTCTGTTCCATAAGAAATTTAACCTATTCTGAGTGAGTGGGATACATAATAATGTGAACAAACACACAACATTATATATATATATATATATATATATATATATATATATATATATATATATATATATATATATATATATATATATATATATATATATATATATATATATATATATATATATATATATATATAAACTCACAAAACTGGCCTCCATCAATTCAGCGGAGAAAGCAACCAACAGACGACATAATTTACAGTTAGCTGATAACTACAGCAAACTGAGACGAACTGTCATCGCAGCATACAAAACGTAAGACGAATTAAAAGGATGAGAAGTCTGAAGATGCGTCGAGGGACTATAAACTTTAGGTCAGTGTAGGTGAAAAGATGGATCAAGCTGATTTCACTTGGCTGGGCCACGGTGGAAAGAGAGTGCAGTTCGGTAAAATTAAGAGGAAAGAGACGAAGGCATCGAAAGGATTGGATGGATGGTATGGAAGCGAGGGAGTGCGTGCAAGATAGATGTGAATAGTGATGTGTTTGAAGGGGAGTTCAACATACTGCTGATGATGTTTCTGCGGTTAATTCAAGAAAAAAAAAAATAAAATTCTATGCAAGAGGATCATTCACGGTTAAGCCATCGTCTTTTGTTATCTCTGAAACGGCTCTTCAGTTACCAAAATCGTTCAATGGTGAATATGCATTCATTCATTATATATATATATATATATATATATATATATATATATATATATATATATATATATATATATATATATATATATATATAAATATATATATATGAATATATATACATATCTATATATATATTCATATATATACAAATATATATATATATATATATATATATATATATATATATATATATATATATATATATATAGAGAGAGAGAGAGAGAGAGAGAGAGAGAGAGAGAGAGAGAGAGAGAGAGAGAGAGAAGCACCGCTTGAAGATTTTCACTATTGCCCGCGATCATCCTTCCTCTCTATATACCTACCCACCTACTTTTCATGCCTCACCCTCCCTCCCTAGCCTCCCCCCCCCCCCACCAGCTCCCTACCTCTTCCAAAGGGTGACCTTCCCTTTCAATCTCTCACCCCTACCCTCCCGTCCTCTTCCATCCACCCGAATTGCACCTACAAGCTCTTGGCCCAGTTCCCCCACCCCACCCCTCCCCAACCCCACCCCACCCCGCCTTTCTCCCTTCCCCTTCTGTTGCCTTTGCTGCCTTTGTCTCATCTGCCGCGGCGCGTGTGCGCAAACCTTTTCATCCCGGCAACAGGTATTCATTCCCCTGCTTTTGTGGAACGCGCTTTCGCTGGGCCGTCTAGCTTAGAAGGGGAGGCGAAGTAACGCTTTAGTCTCTTGCGTTCAGGTTCTTCGTCGAAACAGCTTTTCTTAATGGATGAAGACAAAGTCACGGGCGACAAGAAATTCTATAACAAATGCTACCTGCCGTAGACGAAACAAATATCCACTATCACAAAAAAATTAAAAACTACAGTTTCAGTGTATTCATAGAAAAAATAACACTTTTCTTAATATCATGAACGGCAAAAAAAAAGTTACCTTAGACGAAACAAACATCCACTATCACAAAAATAAATAAAAACTACAAGTTCAGTGTCTTCATAGAAAAAATAACAACTTTTCTTAATAAAGACAAACTGTCATGAACGGCAAGAAACGCTTATAAGTTAAGCCCTAGACGAAACAAACATCCACTATCACAAAAAAAATTTAAAAAAACTACAATTTCAGTGTCTTCATGGAAAAAATAACAACTTTTCTTAATAAAGACAAACTGTCATGAACGGCAAGAAACATCCCCTATCGAAACAAAATCCACTATCACAAAAAAAATAAAAAAATAAAAACTACAATTTCAGTGTCTTCATGGAAAAAATAACAACTTTTCTTAGACAAACTGTCATGAAGACTAGACGAAACAAACACTCACTATCACAAAAAATAAAAAACTACAATTTCAATGTCTTCATGGAAAAAATAACAACTTTTCTTAATAAAGACAAACTGTCATGAACGGCAAGAAACGCTTATAAGTTAAGCCCTAGACGAAACAAACACTCACTATCACAAAAAAATAAAAAACTACAATTTCAATGTCTTCATAGAAAAAATTACAACTTTTCTTAATAGAGACAAACTGTCATGAACGGCAAGAAACTTAAGTTACCTGCCTAGACGAAAAACAAAAAATTACAATTTCAGTGTCTTCATAGAAAAAATAACAACTTTTCTTAATAGAGACAAACTGTCATGAACGGCAAGAAACGCTTATAAGTTACCGGCCCTGAACGAGAACCAAAACTCACTATTAAAAACAATGAAAAAAAAAAAAATTTCAAAATCAGTCTCTTCATAGGAAAAATAACACCTTTTCTAAATAAATTACAACAAATAATCATGGACGACACGAAACGCTTATAAATGTTACCCGGCCTAAACAAAACAAAACACAAAAATTCACTACCAAAAACAATGACCAAAAAAAATTACGAAAAACAAAAGCGGCAACAGACATTCTCTCACAATTTAGCGAAACAGACATTTCTTGTACCTCTCGTCTACGCAGCCTCAAACACTAAACAATAACATTTACTGAAAAAAAAAACTGACAAGGACACAAACAACAGCTCCCTTACAAAAACAACGACCCAAAATCAATTATCCCAAACAAAAAAAAACATCCCACGGCTGCCTATAAAGGTATCAAATGTTCTGTAAGAAATCTGTCTCGACTCCCTTTCCTGATCATTACGTAATGTGAGAAAGAGTTTCCCAGAGGAGGTAACAACAGCATGCCTTTCCTTTAATAGATCGTGCATGAAGCATGTATCATATATTGCAATACTCAGTCATATATATATATATATATATATATATATATATATATATATATATATATATATATATATATATATATATATATATATAAATTTCATAAGCAAAACTCATGTTCTTAAGTTAAATATATCTTTACAAATCGTCCCCTCTCAGAACATACCCTTAGGGAAAATACTTATCATCAGTTAAAATGCTTGCGAGAATTATTGTTTTTTTTTTTATTGTTGCAAACTCATTTTCCAAACTACGTCTCAGAAGGCTTTCACCTTTTACATGTGTCAGCTTACAGCGATTTTTTAAACTGGCAGTTTCTTTAAAGAAATTCCAAAATTATCTGGTGGTATCTGCTTGAAACTTACTGTCCAGTTGCACAAAAAAATAAGTTGTCTTAACGCCCACCCCTTTTTTTAGTTTTCTGAAAAGAAAACTATTGTGCCGGCTTTGTCTGTCCGTCCGGAATTTTTTCTCTCCGCACTTTTTTTCTGTCCGCCCTCAGATCTTAAAAAATGTTGAGCCTAGAGGGCTGCAAATTGGTATGTTGATCATCCACCCTCCAATCATCAAACATACTAAATTGCAGCCCTCTAGCCTCAGTAGTTTTTATTTTATTTATGGTTACAGTTAGGCATAATCGTGCTTCTGGCAACGATATAGGATAGGCCATCATCAGCCCGTGGTTAAAGTTTCATGGGCCGCGGGTCATACAGCATTATACCGAGACCACCGAAATATAGATCTATTTTCGGTGGCCTTGATTATACGCTGTACAGAAAACTCGATTGCGCCGAAGAAACTTCAGCGCATTTTTTACTTGTTTTGTTTTTAATGTCGGTTATATTCGACAATATTTTCGTTTAAAATTGTTTAAACCTAGGCAAGCGCATAACTGCCAGTACTCATAATCCTGTCTTTTTTCATCTTCCCTCCATAATGATTCTCCTCGTTATAACATTATGTTCTTTCCGCTACCATAAAAATTTTACGCCGACCATTAAAAACATTTCCCTGTTGCCCTGTGCAGCACAGCACTGTTGATCGCTAGAAAGTCCTGGAAGTCTTCAAATATTTTCAGGTACCCGAAGATATGACATCAGCCGTATTCTAATCGACTGCCGGTGCATAAGACTGGAAGGCGGTGCCTTGGGCTCTTATATAAAAAAAGGTGAAGAAGGTACCTGCTACCAGCCGACATAACCCGTACTTCACCTAGACACCAGTTGTTTAAAGGGGCAAGAAACATTTTTCATTTGTTATGGGTGGAGTTTCACGCGGTGACCGCTCTACGTATATCTTCGAGACAATCCTTCTCTGTTTGGAAAACCAGTCATGGAAATGCAGATGAGGACGGAATCATGCACAACTTAATCTCTATTGCAACATTCTTGCAATTTCCTTGACAAAGCTCTGAACAAATTCTAACTGAATACTTGTGAAGTATATTTGCCTTAAAATCTTTCAGAAAAGTAAAAAAAAAACTGTTATTGTGCATCAGTTCAAGATACTATGAGATTAAACTGCAATTCCTTCGCTGCGCTCGTTCGATTGCAAAAATACATTACTAGATTCTGAAGTGATTCAGAATTTGAAAAGCTTAATGTACAGCTATTTCTGGGTTTGTTTAAATAGTATTATTATTATTATTATTATTATTATTATTATTATTATTAGTAGTAGTAGTAGTAGTAGTAGTAGTAGTAGTAGTAGACACCACAGCTAAGAGGAAGTGAAATGACTACGTATTATTTGCTTTGAAGGTCTCTTGGACCTTTGAAAACCCCCATGACAAAAGTAACCCCACCCACCCACCCACAGCCCACCTATGAGCCTCCCCGCCACAGCCCACCTATCACCCTCCCCAGCCCACCAATTCCCCCCACAACAGCCCCCGAGTTGAATCATACATCCCTGGACGGTCTGTCAGGATAAGCCTTCACATTATTTTGGCATGCTCAGCTTGATCCGTAAGAAAATGAGAAATATCATCTTCCCTGCAAAATATCAGATAACATTTTTTCTCGCCATTTCTCACACACTTTTTTTCTGGCTATAAAAAAGGAGTCGCAATGTTATGCATTTCAGGCTAACACGTCTGTGCAAATAGAGTTAAAACACAAGAAACAACTGTTCCTTGCATAATCGGGTAAAATCTGTTTTAGAGGAACTTTCCTAAGCTAACCTTATAGACAGCATCTCGATCTTCGGATAATAAACGGATTTTGAGGTTAAAACACGATTCTCACATCTCATCAAACATATTCTCTCGCGTTTCCGTTCCACCCTGCGTATGTATGTTCCCCACAGAACATAAATACGCACGCACGCAGACGCAGGGCAATCACGAAGTAAAGTAATTTCCAACAGCCGTGAGTGATGAACAGACCCACAGACGAAAGGCTGTGTACAAACAATTTCCCGTTGAAAACGACGCCCGAAGTGGGCGAGAGAAGTCGAGGGCTGAGATTTGCAAGAGAGCTCTGCAATCTGAATCCCGAAGCAAGAGTGCTGTACCTGGAACGTGGGTTGTGCCATTCGACCATCCCTCTGGAGAGAGAGAGAGAGAGAGAGAGAGAGAGAGAGAGAGAGAGAGAGAGGGAGAGAAACTTCCCTGATGTGTTCTCGTGCGTGCAAGCAAAAGTTCAACTGGTGGCATGACAGGGGAATAAATCTGCCCAGTGATACGAAACACCTTAGCAATGATTTCGTACGTACTTCTTTGCTTGTATTGCATTTGCTTTTCTTCCGTTTTTTTATTTATCAAATTTACTTCAGCGTTTTGTGGCTTGTGTGAGTTTTTCGATTATCAAATTCTTCAGAAGATTTGAAAGCATCCTTTGAGGTCAGGGATGTTAGTAACTGTGTGTAACGATAAAGCAGAATTAATGTTAAAACTAAAAACAAGTAATTAATGCGCCGAAGTTTCTTCCCAGCAATCGAGTTTTCTGTACAGCCGCTACAGTGTATAATCAAGGCCACCAAAAAAAGATCTATTTGTCGGTGGTCTCCGTATAATGCTGTATGAGCCGCGGCCCATGAAACTTTAACCACGGCCCGGTGGTGGCATGTCGTGTATCGTTACCAGAAGCATGATTGTGGCTAAATTTAACCTAAAAGAATTTAAAAACTACTGAAGCTAGAGGGCTGAAATTTGGTATGTTTGATGATTGGAAGGTGGATGATCAGCATGGCCAATTTGCAGCCCTCTAGGCTCAGTAGTTTTTAAGATCTGAGGGCGGACAGAAAAAGTGCGGACAGAAAAACTGCGGACGGACAGACAAAGCCGGCACAATAGTTTTCTTTTAAAGAAAACTAAAGCAGTAATTCTATGCTTGGATCACGCGGAACCAGTTTTGATGTCAAAAACTTCTTTTTAATTCAACACCTCAATTTGCGAGAATCATGTTCGTACAAAGATATAGATCTTGATAAATACTTATGATCATGACGGAAAACATTGTTACAGCAGAAAATAGGAGATAAATAACGAATTTTGTTCAAAGTTATTTTTGGCAGAACCAACAGCGTTCAGTAAGATCAGTGACGCTTAATCAATGAAAGAACACGAAAGGAACAGTCGATAACCTGATCACAGAATGTGCACTGAAATCGCCAATTCCAAAACTAAACAGCGACACAAATCAAGGTGGGGTAGTAATAAATTAATTAATTTGTATGTATGTATGTATGTATATATATATACATATATATATATATATATATATACTCTAATATATATATTAATGTATATTAAGTGAAAGCAAGAGGGAAACAGGGAAACATACAGCTTTTTTCGGCTGCTAAATACCATCTTATACATAATGAAGAAGAAGAAGAAGAAGAAGAAGAAGAAGAAGAAGAAGAAGAAAATTATGAAAGAAGAAGAAGAAGAAGAAGAAAATTATGAATAGATATGCATATATATAGTGTTTATATATATATATATATATGCACACGGAGGAAAAAGTCCATATCTGTGTCCATGTACGTATGTGCGTGAACATCTATACATCCACATGTGAGCACGCTCTAGAATGCCCTACATACAGTAAACATTATACGTACCTTCCGTTCAATTTTATTGAGTACGTGAAGTGTCAGCGGTCACGTGCAGCCGTTCCACTTAGCGAAACAAGTACGATATTTCACCGTCGAGTAAGCCGCTATATATTCTCAAATGCGCGTTTTTGTTCTATACATTAACTGCGCCGTTGAAAAAATGCCACTGTTTTGACAGCAATTAAACGCGCTGCCTTGGCACTAACATTCAACGAGTGACAGACGAGAAGTCAAGTTTGTCATGGCTATGTATCTAAAACGCATGGCACCACTCGCCGGGGCAGAACGGATACAAAGAGAGAGAGAGAGAGAGAGAGAGAGAGAGAGAGAGAGAGAGAGAGAGAGAGAGAGAGAGAGGGTATGAAAGTCTTGTGCTCGGTTTATAAGAGTTGTTTTGGAATCATTTTCATGAGGATTTTAATTTGGCCTTTATCATAAGCTAATTTCCGCCATCCACTACCAGTTTTTATTTTTTTCATCAAGCAAAATTCATCAGAACTATCATTTGCACGATTTATAATACGTGAAAGTCTCTCTGTCTGTTTGTCTGTCTGTCTGTCTGTCTGTCTCTCTCCCTCTCTCTCTCTCTCTCTCTCTCTCTCTCTCTCTCTCTCTCTCTCTCTCTCTCTCTATATATATATATATATATATATATATATATATATATATATATATATAAATACATACACACACATACATAAATACATAAACAAATGTAAATATATATATATATATATACAGTATATATATATATATATGTGTGTGTGTGTGTGTGTGTGTGTGTGTAACCTGTAACCTTTAAAAAAGAAAGCTGCCCCACCAAGAGCACCTATTACACACAATATATGTAGGAGCACAAAACAAAAAAAAAAAAAGGGTCTTCTATAATCAAAAGGATTTGAAAGTCGATTACACCGCTTAAGGCAGAGGGAAAAAATAGGAAAAAATTTCGAAGATGCCCTTTTACAAGAAGTAAAATACTGAGGTTGCAAACATTACTTTAAAAAAAAAATAACAACATGACGATCGCTAAACCCGTCTTGCTTGCTTTGTGGGTTGCCAAAAAAAATGACGACTTAATATTACGCTGCAACAAATGATAAACTCTCAACGAGTAATGTTTTAAATAAATAAGAAAAAAAATTACGAGAAAGAAGACCCGATTGCATCAAAAGGATAAAAAGGAAAATTCAGATTTTGCATCTTAGGGGAACCTGGTTTGAGGACTACAGTTATAATCGTATAGCAGAGCAACCTCGGGATGCGCAGAGTACAAATTACAGACAATGAATGCTATCGGTGGATCCTTATTATGCCGTTTTTCCTCCTAAAAGCTGTAATCGCACTTTTAGGATAGTCCACGGGCAGAGAAGACCCGTCTCTCTCTCTCTCTCTCTCTCTCTCTCTCTCTCTCTCTCTCTCTCTCTCTGTCTCTCTCTCTCTCTCTCTCTTACTCACAGTCTCGGTGCTGGGGCAACATAAAAATAGATGAGCATGATGCAATCTTTTGCATTTTATTTCCCTATAAAGTAGACGATTGATAAATGTTACAATTACATATAATCTCCCTCTTTACAATAAGAAAGTTAACTATTTAATTCTTTACAAAATCTCTCTCTCTCTCTCTCCGGTTTTGTAAGCTTCAGAACTCGCACACTGTCAAGAGAACAAATGAAAGAAAATACTCTAAAACAATAAATATTACCAAAGGAATATGACAGGAAGTCTTGGCACCTTTCGGGTAATATTTCTAAAAGCAAATCTAAATGCTAAGTTGCGATTGTAGTTATTTATCTTCTACGGAACATTACGTGAGAATTAGAGAACTTGCACGCTACAGTTATGTGTGTGTGTGTGTGTTTGTGGGTTTTGGGGGCGGGGATTGAAGATTTCACGGGAAAAAATTATGCTCAGAATAAAGCATATTACATAAAAAAATGAAAAGAAGACCGAATCTATTAATACCGATATATTACAAAAGGTGCTATTTAAGATACAAGAAACAAACAATAAATAGAAAGCGTAAACAAACTCCGAAATAAATCAGCTTTAAGAGGAGTATCCCGATTATTAACAAAATGAGACAATTTTATGCTTCAAGCACTATGATCCATTACTGGTCAAGAAAAGAATGGTCGAATCGAGACGAATAATCCCTTTTCACCAAGCGACATTCCTTCAGTTTGGCTGACTAGGCACTGTTTCTTCTTCTTCTTCTTCTTCTTCTTCTTCTTGAGTTTTATAAATACTTAAGTGAACCCAGACGAGACTTTATTGTACATTCTTACCATTCGAATTATTTTTGTCTATTCTGTTAATGTAAGTTACACTGAGAACTATCATACCGCTTTGTACTTACAATCATCATAATTTTTCTCGTATAACAGATTCTCACCGGTTTTCAAAATATTTTTTCGCTGAGATCCATCGCAACAGGAATTACTTAAACTAATAAATCTAAAAAGTAAAAATTTTAGGGAACCATGACTGATTAGGCCAGAGGATGTGGAGGGAAACAGCATGCAAATAAATCCAAAGGAAAAGCAATGGCTGACAAAAAGAAATTAGAAACTTAGAGAGAGAGAGAGAGAGAGAGAGAGAGAGAGAGAGAGAGAGAGAGAGAGAGAGAGAGAGAGAGAGATTGACGGGTTCCAACTTGTCCACAGCCTCCTAATTCTTAGTCAAAAACCTCCCAGGCGGGTATTTTGTTCCCACGCCAATTCTGATGCGACCCAGAGCAGTCTACTAACTAGTTATAAAGGTAACTAGTTATAATCTAAGTAGTTTTATCGTTATCCTGAGAGAGAGAGAGAGAGAGAGAGAGAGAGAGAGAGAGAGAGAGAGAGAGAGAGAGAGAGAGAGAGAGAGATTGACGGGTTCCAACTTGTCCACAGCCTCCTAATTCTTAGTCAAAAATTTCCCAGGCTGGTATTTTATTCCCACGCCAATTCTGATGCGACCCAGAGCAGTCTATTCACCCAAAGCCAACTAGTTTTATTCTTAGGTTATCGAGAGAGAGAGAGAGAGAGAGAGAGAGAGAGAGAGAGAGAGAGAGAGAGAGAGAGAGAGAGGAGGGGGCGGCGACGTTAAAAAAAAAATTCTTTTTTTATGCCCTGCTCCCTGAACCTGTACTAGAACCACTGGCAGGAAATGCCGTAAATTTCGCCGACTTCAGCAGACACGCTGTTGCTTACCACTCATTACTTGATACGTCATGGCGGGGAATGTCTTAAAAGTAAATAAAAGAGAGAAAGAGAGAGAGAGAGAGAGAGAGATAAAAAAAAAGGGAAGATAACCTTCTAAACGTCTCGGTTTCTACAATAACCTGCGAAGGACAGCACGACAGCATCAGAGAGACACAAACGAGAACAGCTATTTGCAATATTAATATTCATAAAAATCGCATAGGGCATGAGTCACTAAAATGGTGAAAAAAATCCACAGTGGTGTAAAGGTAAATATATATTAGAAATATATATTAGATTCTCCTTCTCAGTCTGTTAGACTGAGAAGGAGAATCGAGCAGGTTTTCGAAAACTTTCGTTTCTCAATATCTTTCTAATATATATTTACATTTACACCACTGTGGATTTTTTCATCAGTGTTAATATTATTACCATTGTTTCTGTGATCATTAACATTGCCGTTATGCTTTTGGAAATAATGATACAAAAGTTACCACCAAAACAAAAAATAACCATAGCACTTGAAAATAACCCCACGATGACATCACAGTACAGAAGAAAAAAAAAAAACACAAAAACAAAAGTGCAACACTTGAAAGAATGAACCCACACAAAAAGCAAACGAGGCAGGAAATAAATAAAGCAAAAAGAGAGAAAAAAAAAGTAGCTTCTGAGCTGGAACAAAAACAACAATGGCAGCAGAAGCTCCAGCAACAGCAACAGCAACAACAACAACAAGAAAGAAAGAAAACCGCCTCCCTCGTTAAACTTTTCGTTTATTTACGATCCTTCGGAAGCTTTTACGAGTTCGGATGTAATGTATTTGTTTTCTTTTTCTATCCTTCCAACTTATGTTTTCTAAAGCGACGCTTTCAACAAAGGATGACAAGAAAAAAAAAAAAAAAAAAGAGCTGATATAAGTGTAGGAGGAGGAGGAGGAGGAGGAGGAGGAGGAGGAGGAAGAGCGAGTGGAGGAAAACTGGAGGTGGGGGAAGAGCATGTGGAGGAGGAAGAAGAACGAGTGGAGGAAACTGGATGAGGAGGAGAAGAAAAAGGAACGCCACTTTTGTGCAAAAATTGAGGTGCATTTTGACACCCTCAGTTTTAAAAAGGTAACCCCTAAGGAATTTCCAAGAGCACAAACTCACACGAGCACATAGACAGACAGACACACAGACAGATAGATAGAAAGACAGACAGACAGATAGATAGATAGATATACAGATAAATGGATAGGTATATATATAGATGGATAGACAGACACGCAATGTGATAAAACAAAACAAGATTTTGTAGAAACAGCGTCTAAATTTTTTTACTACTTCATCAGTCTACAACGTCAGTATTTCCACTGTCATTCTGAGATTCAATAATCCATACTTAAACACCAACATACTACTTAATCACTTTAATCTGAATCACATGTTCCCGTGTTAAAGTCAGTTTAAGTCTTAGTGTTACCTTACGAAAACTATTTTGTTCCTCTTCATTAACCGTCAATTTCTGTGGAGTCATCATAATCAACGCAACAGACCCTGGGTTCCTTTCACAGAACTGCATGCAAATTGTGGTTGGTAATGCTAATAGCGATAAAATTAATAATAAAAATACTAAGAAAAGTTGAATCTTATGAAAGAACTGTTACTACAAGGGTAGAAAAATCAGCGAAGAAGCCACTCTCAACCTTAATACAGAAGAATCTCCAATCAAGGCGTGTTTTCTGCTTTACAATGGGCAGGAAAAAATGTTAGTACAAACACGGACGGAAAAATAGAAGCAACAGTGAACAAATATTGAATGGACTGGAAGTGATTGATGACAGACAATAAATAATCAACCCTCTCCATTCTTAGCTTTCCCACCGCACCCACCCTAACCCCCTTATACCTTATAAGCTTCAATGACAAAGGACTGAATTTAAAAGGGGGTCATAAGATTCATGGAAAGTGTCCCACTTTAACTTATGGACCCTCAAGGAATTGTCCCATCAACTAAGCAAGACCTTTATATACGCACGGGGCTACACATATACACATAAAACACAAGAACATGGCTCAATCCCGCCCTGCCTCCCACCAGTCGACCCAGCTGTGAATGGTTACCAAATAGGGGCACCGATCTAGCAACTGTATAGAATATATGAAAGATATATATATATATATATATATATATATATATATATATATATATATACACATACATATACATATATATATATATAATTATACATATATGCACACATGTGTAAGTGCGCGCGCGCGCAACTGCATCTTCACGAAAACACCCATACCAATAAATACGTCCCACGTAAATACATTGGTATGTACAGCAGTTTATTCAATACTTACAACCGACAGGTCCAGAAAGTCAGGTACTTACCTGCAAGAAAAAGATAAAAGAATTAGTGAGACTTATCAATATGCAAAAAAGAGTGCAATATTAATCAGATTTAAAAGGTTTTCACCCTTGGTTACAAAGTGACTCGCATTTCCGTGCACGTCCACTAAAACAACGCTTCAAGCTTAACAGTTTTCTCAAGAAAAAACATACATGACGTGGTTATTCACTATCACTTCTTTAGAAGAAACACGTCTACGAAGTGGCTTTTAACAGTATACGGTCTCCACACATAGCATGAAAAAACTCATAGCATGAACACAGAAAATATAAAAATACCTGAATGAACCTTTATCTACAACGTGATATTCCAGAACTACCTTTCTCATTTCTACATAACTAAGAATCTCAAACAAATAATGGTATGTGACGAGCTGAAAAGAATACGAGAATGTAACACTGGAAACAAAATGGTAGTATATTTCATTGTACTGGATTTAGTGTGCTTAAGGAAACTGATCGCTTTATCATATACACAGTATGCAAGAGAGAAAATACACAAAATGCATGCTATGCTTTCTACAGAAGCAAAGGAATTTGGATTTCCTTTAAGTAACAAAACTACACGAAAGCTTCATATCAACTAATAAATTTAGCTCCAATCACACAATTTAAAAACATAAAATCATCTCATTCTCTCTCACAGCAATGCCATAAAGTATAATAAGCTCATCAAGCAATTGACCTCCTTAGTCGAACACCAAAACTCTTGGTCTGTGCATAAAGAGATGATATTCTTGAAAAAATAGTCTCCATAAATAAACAAATGTATATCATCTGAATTCTTAATGTTTTTTGGATAACATATCACTATCATTTATTCACTTCTTGCATCCTCGAATAACTCAAAACATTATTTCAAAACAAAAATATATATATATATATATATATATATATATATATATATATATATATATATATATATATATATATATATATATATATATATATATATATATATATATAATCACTTTTGTATGTGATTCTTTTATCATACATTACCACAGGTGAAAAATAAGAGACGGGTGTAGGTGTAGGTCCTGACCGGTTTCGACTTTATTTTCAAGGCATTGACAGAAGGACATATATATATATATATATATATATATATATATATATATATATATATATATATATATATATATATATATATATATATATATATATATATATATATATATATATATATATATATGTATATGTATATATATAGGACCACAAATCATTTTCAAGATAAAACTCCACAGGGACTTTCGAATCAAATCTGAATCTTGGTCCGCTCATTAGCCCACATACGCAGCGCCAATCAATTTCTATCAGGTTACATCAGCAATTATTCAACCCTGCCTCCGCTACCAACGAGCCGGCCGAGCCTTTGAACTCGCGGCCAAACATCAACTAATCTATTTAAACTCAAACGGATTCTAAACACTGAAAAGAATTCTTGGGAATAAATATGATATAATCTCGTGCGTCAACAATTCTTTAATTTTTACTTATGGGCCATTAGGCAATTAATTGGTTCACTTGAAAATAAATAACATACAGATAAAATTCGCTGTCCAAAGAAGCACCGGAAAAAAGGGCAAAGTAAATAACAAGGCAATAAAATGGTGAAAAAATAAAAATGAGCCTTTAGATAAATATGCGTCCAGTATCATTAATAAATGTCAAGCAATATTTGCATACCAAAATAAGTCCTTGCATTATAGATGAAGGCTTCAAGGGACCACAACAATTTGCAATCTCGCTGAGGTGCAGTGATTAATAGGGAATGCGCGTGTGTGATTACGCCGAGTCATCGTTATTGCTTGAAATGTATAAAACAGCTAAAAATGGCAAGATCCGAAAGTAGACCAACAAGGTTTTTTGCAACAAATATTCTCTCTCGTAAGTCTCTCCGCTGTCATTTTCTATAAAAAAATTTTTTTAAGAAAAATCATTTTCAGCATCACGCTTTGATACTGAGTCGAGTTGGTTGTTGGCATCTGCGTTCTTGTGCTTTCAACTGCCAGAAAGCACTGAATTAGAATATTGTTTACTACTGCAGCATGCATGCGAGCTTCCAAGCTGCTTGCAGAGCCCTGTGCAAGCAAATGCCAGCGCTCTCTTGCAACGTTCGGCTGATCCGAGTGCAAGCAGACTTGCAGTCACCAGGAGATCGAGAAACGGTAGTCTCGCTTTGAAAGCCAGGTATAAAATTGTTTCAGTAACAAGGAATGCATTTATATTATTTTCCTTTTACAATAACTGACCGAAGAATTTAGTCTGCCCAATGTAGATATCCTATAGCATACAAGTAATATCAAGAAATTTTATATAAAACTTTAGCTTACACAAAGAATTACCGCAAGGACAGTGTGCTCACTTACAACAACTTGTATATTTCAATCTTATTATTACTACTTAGATTGGTCAACCAATATATACTGTATATTATGAAACCATTTTAACCACAAAAAGGCACCTATTGCAAAGATGATCAAGGGTAAGTACGTGTATAAACACAGGCTTACTTAATAAAATGAAGAAAATATCCTTCTCCCAAAGAGCTTCACTGTAATTTAGTCTAATTACACGAAAGGACTTCTTACTTGGCCATGAATTGATTTACTGTCGGTATATTATATTTTTTATAAATAAATTAAGTGGATGCTGAGGGATAAAAAACTCGGGTTGTAATACAATTTAAATATTAAAAGAAGAAATACGTGGGCTCAAACACACACACACATATATAATGTATGTATATATATATAAATATATGTATATATATATTATGTATATATGTATACATAATATACATATATATTATATATATACATATGAATAAATTTTATCACATCACCGTGATTCATATGCAAGCATTAAGCTACAAATGTCCTTCATTATCCAATTTGCTGTACCTCGGAAATAATATATTTTCATATATGTTACCCGAAGGAAATTTTTTTTTTTTTTTTTTTAGTTGATAGTAAGTCCGTCGTCTCGTGGGCTCGAACCACGGAAGACAAGAACTCAGGACTACAATGACGCGCATGAAACGGCCGTGTTCTTGTCTTCCATAGTTCGAGCCCACGTACAACGAACTTATTATCAACTAAAAAATAAATTCCCTTCGGAGGATAACATATATGGAAATATATTATTTCCGAGGTAGAGCGAATTGGATATTAAAGGACATTTGTAGCCTAATAATATGCTTATACACACACACACACACACACACACACATATATATACAATATATATATATATATATATATATATATATATATATATATATATATATATATATATATATATATATATATATATATATATATATAAAATTTCAAATCGAAAATCAGCTGAATTACTCTGAAGCAAAAAGATAAGCAAAAAAAAAAATTGGTCTACATGATAACACTAACTTTTTTTTTTTGCCAAAAGATATTGCTATATCGATTGCTATAAAAAGAAACAATTCAGTAAAAAAAATCTGATTCTATTGGAAGGAAAAAAGACATATATAATCAAATAAATGTGGTTCCTTGAATTCCTGTCTGCCTCTTTCATGCTGAAACTGGTGAAAGATCTGCTGTTCTACAGTCACACCGGATTGGTTCATTACTTTTTCTAAAAGAACAAGCGTTAAAACGACAAGTACTCGCTACCTGCAAAGAGATAACGTGCAAAAAATCTCCAGAAAAAAGGGTTGTAAAACTATGCTGAAGAACTGCTCTTCAGCTGGAAAATTATTACCTATGTTTCATTTTTTCCTAAAGTTTTTTTCTTTTGTGGCAAAAACTACTGGCTAGCATTCGGACATACATAAAAAAACGCCTTTACCCAGTTATTCCGATTCGCTATACAAATTAACGCTTCCAATAAGCGTTTTACTACGCACCAACATTATACCTCCGTCTGACAACTAAAGGTGCGATTGATTCAAGCGGTCCCATGAGTTAATTGGAAACTTGCAAGAAGTGATACACCCGGCGATAACTGGCTGCGTCTGTTCTTAATTTCATACCAGTTTGTCGGGTTTCATTTAGATGATGACCAAGGAGCCAATTTGATAAAAAAAAAAACCCTCGAATAACAGAGAAATAGAAAGAGGGAGAGAGAGAGGGAAGAAATTCTTCTCTCGCTCAGACTATGAAGATGTACATATGACAACTGATGACAAATTTCCGTCATCAAAACATGCCGAAAACAAATTACTTTCTCTACGAATGACGGACCGAAAGGTCTGTAGCTAAAGAAGGAAAACTCACTTTAGAAAAGAGACAAAACACGAAAACAAAAATTATTCGAAATATTGCGGCCAATGGCCTTTCCTGATTTAGGACCAATCATCTGGTTTCCTGAGGCAAATAAAGGCCGCCGCTAACCACAAGAAAAAATTATGAAAAAAGTATTAAATGATAAAAACAAAATGGAAAAAAACCAGTATATGAAAGCATATAACATTTCTAAACCTTCGGTTCTAATCTGAGAGAGAGAGAGAGAGAGAGAGAGAGAGAGAGAGAGAGAGAGAGAGAGAGAGAACTGCTGAAAATTATAAATGGATCGAACTAATGTTACCTCGCCCTTTACATTACAACACCTGGCGCAGTAATTAACTGTCTTCACATTAAAACTAGTAACAGTTCAGGGTAAAGATGGAACGCATATTATTTTCTTGTTGCATCGCATACCTGTAGGTTCTCACAGGTAGTGAGTACTTACATTTCACCAGGTATCTCGATAATGTGGTTAATAACTACTTACGCTGCTAATGGATCTGCATTAATGGCATTAATACCGCTTACCAAGAAAGTCTACATCAGATATTAATCATGTATCTAATGGGTGGTAATGCAATCTGCGGCAAAATTTGCTTATTCTGGTGGACACTTGAATCAGCGTTTCCATGCCCTAATACTCTTTTTCGCAATTTTTTTAAAATTTACATCTATCTTTAATTATTGTCAGGGTCCCAATTTGCTTTTGGGTATATGTTTATTTTCTTGAGAGTTCAGACATATGTTAGATCATGGCATCATATCTTACGTAAACAATCCTACTGTTTTCCTAGATAAGTTTCTCCTTACTAGAATGTAACTTGTACCAGTTCTAGGTTCAGAAGTCGTCTTTCACTAGGAACTGTCCTCACAGCTAGAAACTAAGACTTCCTGACTGTCTAATTTTGGTGACGGATCTGTACTTCTTATAACTGCTATCACCGTCATCTGTTATCTTTTCAGTATGTCAACAATCACAATAACACTAGAATAGAGTACAATTTAGGCCAAGCGCCGGGACCTATGAGGTCATTCAGCGCTGAAAGGAAAACAGTAAAAGGTTGCAAAGGTGTAGCAGGAGGAAAACCTCGCAGTTGCACTATGGAACAATTATTAGAAGATGGTGGAAAGTAAGATGGGAGAAAGATTATGGAAGGAGGTACTGTAAAAGGAATGAAAGGGGTTGCAGCTAGGGGTCGAAGGAACACTGCGAAGAACCTCAAGTGATGCCTACAGTGCACCGTGAGGTTCACTAACGGCGCTACCTCCTCAACGGGGATAAAATCACGCGTGAATTTCAGAACCTACACCCTTGATCTCTCGTTCCATGCGCCTATGAATTTCTGTTCTACTTTCTGGTTTATACAATTTCACTGGAAAATAAAACAAATTCTTTGGAATATGAGTTATCATACGTTAAAGCTTTCCTGAAGTGATATTGATAGAAACAGATGGCTGCCAAACACCACAATGTTTTAAATCTCGCAGCATCCATAAAGACCAATCTCACCGGTGAAAGATTACGTTATGGAAACGACGTACGCAATTTGATCCTCTATTTCCCCATCCCTGAACCATTTATTTATAATCACACGTTTTGGAATATGAGTTACCGTACGTTAAAGCTTTCCTGAAGTGATAATGATAGAAACAGATGGCTGCCAAACACCACAATGTTTTAAATCTCGCAGCATCCATAAAGACCAATCTCACCGGTGAAAGATTACGTTATGGAAACGACATACGCAATTTGATCCTCTATTTCCCTATCTCTGAACCATTTATTTATAATCACACGTTCTTTTAAAACGACCTGAGAAGAGAAATGCTTATGAGAGAGAGAGAGAGAGAGAGAGAGAGAGAGAGAGAGAGAGAGAGAGAGAGAGAGAGAGAGAGAGAGAGCACTTGTTAAAAAAATGCTTTACACGACCCTATCCATCAAAGACTTCAACCTGATATAAAAATAAAACTGGAAATAGACACGCAAGTCGTTTATGATCAGGCCACCAATTGATGCCTCCATTCAAACAGGTTCAAATTGATTGATAACTCCCGTTCCTAGTTTTCTCAACGCTAAATCATTTCAGTTTCATCATGGCGTTTTCTTACATCACAAGCTGGAGGGGAAAAATTTACGTGTCTTAATGGTTGCTAATTTATAAAGTGGATGCTTTAAGGGCATCTTTCCAAGGACAAGAGCCTCGTACCCAACTGTCTTGCATTTTTGGGTCGAATATAGTTTTCTGAAGAGGATACTGATTCAACAGCCTTAGAATCAAGTCGTAACAGATCCTCAGAAGATTAGTAGCAAAACTATTCACAATAATTTTATTCGTTCCGAGTCGAAGGCAGAAATTCATCCAAGCAGTTATTTATTCTTCGCATACCCCAAAGCGAAAAATATCCCAACAGAAACACCTGACCACTTTTTATTATTTTACATTTTTTCAGCTTAACCATTTGAACACTGACGAAGTAATTAAAAAAAGTCTATGAACCCTTAGAACAATGGGGAAAGGAGGAAACGAGATATGAAAATATAAATGGAAGGAAAAGAGCAAGACAAAGCAGAAATAAATACAATATAAGCAGAGGAAAAGAGGGAAAGAAAAAGAGAAACGTTCACCCGCATACCCCGCCCCTCTGCCCACGATTCTCCTGCCCATGGGTTCTGGTGACCCTTGTGACACCAGACAAGATAGTGGGCGCCAAGCCGTATAGTATCCTGGTTCCGCCCACTCCAGTCTAGATGTTAAGTTCATCCCAAAGCACAAAAATAGTCAGGGGCGGCGTTGAAAATACAGGAGAACTTAGTGTCTTTTGTAAAATATACATAAATAATAAATATATACAATATATATATATATATATTATATAAATATGGATGTGTGTGTGTGTGTGTGTGTGTTCCAGCATAACTCTGGAATGCATTGAGCAATTTCAACCAAACTTGAAATATACGTATGACTTACTATCTAGAAAAGAATACTGTGGGGGTAAGACATCACCAGCACCAAAGGGCACCAAAAGGGGTGTGGGTGGGAAGGACTTCCCTGAAACGGGGCTGGTTCTGCCTGTAGACTTAGTAACTAAATAAATTCTAACGGTTTATCAAACCTAATTTCGGAATACAATTGACTTACTATCTGGAAAAGAATGCTGTAGGGGGGTTAACATCAGTGGCACCATAGGGGTGGGCGTGAGAAGGGGGTGACATGTAAAAATAACCGAAAATGACAGATATTAGTGTCTAATTCACAGTTTTCGAGGTCACTGAGATGAAGTGACGCTCCCGATGCCCTTTAAGTCCAAGTTCAGCACCGACAGAAAGGGGGGGGGGGCGGTGAGAAGGGGTGAAAAAGAAAATGTCAAAAATGAAAGATATTAGTGTCTAATCCACAGGTTTCGAGGTTGCTCAAAATGAATAGTGACACTCCTGATGCCCTTAAAGTCCAAGTTTAGCCCCAATAGGAATTTGGAGGGTGGGTGAGAAGGGGTGAAATATAAAATGTCAAAAATGCTGGGCCATGTAACTGAAGCAACTATCTTAACAGGAGAGAGAGAGAGAGAGAGAGAGAGAGAGAGAGAGAGAGAGAGAGAGAGAGAGAGAGAGAGAGTTTATTGGTTGTCACTCAATCTTCACGGGACAGCGCTGGGTTGGTCAGCTAGTAGGTGTGTATGTATGTGTGTGTGTGTATGTATATATATATATATATATATATATATATATATATATATATATATATATATATATATATATATATATATATATATATTTTTCATTTATTGGGATTTTAATTTCTTTTTCTTTGTGAATATATAAAAAAGTTGCTATCGTGATCATTTTTATCATTTTGGACTGAATTTTTTTTTTTTACCATATAGGGCCGATTTTCTCATTCCTCGTACAGGCACAGATCAATAATATTAGGGACAACAATAAAAGGAAGACCGAGAACTCAAAGGAAATAAAAACGAACAGGAATTAAGACTGAGATTAACAATAATAATAAAAATAATAATAATAGTAAAAAGCGTAGCTCAACAGAAAGAGTGTGGAAACCATTTTACATAAATTGCGCGGAATATACTCCTGCAAAAAGAATCTGGTAAAGTTTGAAAAAGGTTCACTTTTCTTTGAGTAATCCGATCTCCAATCGCACGATGAAATAAACGTTGGGAACAATATTTCATAATTAATTTCTGAGCGCATAAATAAACAAAATTTGAAGACCGATGATGAACCAAAGTCTGCTTTGAAATTCCAGCTATTTAGAATATGCTACGATGATTCATCCTTTTATGAATCTGCTAACAGCGATTATCTCTTATTTATTTTCTCCGTATATGATAACGGCACTAACTACAAACGTGAATTAATTATCAGGCAAAAAGGGAAACCTTATCATTTATACATTTAACCCTGGAGTTACATACTTCAGCCTGACTGCTAATTCATGCAATTACTTCCTTCGTGTTAAAAAAAATCAGGATTCACATTTTCTGGCCACATGATAATTTTACTTTTTATAGACATTTTTCTAATATGAGAGTAGTATCTTTATTATTATTTCTCAGTGTTTACTAAGTAATCAGTGTTCAAACACTTGAAACACCACATCATAGACAAGCTATGTAATTAGAGCATTAACCATGAAACTGCAGAAAAGTAACTGAAAAGGGAAAAGAAATTAGAGGTATCAATTCTACAGAACTGAGTTTTTTACGAAAATATCTTCCAGTCAACCTTTAATCAATACATACGAAAAAGTAACAATTCTGGAAAAACGACTAAACGCGTTTCTTCTCCTAATTAGCTATTATACTCTGGAGGTCGGTCTTTTGCACCAACAAATAACCTGAAGGAGACTGATTTTCACTGGGCCTTCTTGTAAGGGAGACAAGCGCATAAATATTCGCTGGCCTCAAAAGCGGTTTGAAGCACCGGTTGATCAAGTAATATGTACCCCAATTCAACAGAGGAACCGAGGAATCTTGAGATCTGCCTAGATGCATTCCGACTGCATAACTGACCTATTTAAAGATAAGATTATGGTAAAAAGATAAAATGAATTGAAGAGTGCACGCTCTCTCTCTCTCTCTCTCTCTCTCTTTCTCTCCTCTCAACACCCGATTCCAAAATAGCTTTAGAACCACCCACCTTATCCTAACTAACCCACAATTTAAAAATAATACAAATGAACACAAATAAAAAAAAACTCGGGCTGATATAATAAGAGATCAGAAACTACTTTAGATAAAAGGAACCCGTCCCGCTGTTACTTTTATTTAAACGTAAAAAATTTATCGTGATAGTGAACAAAAATCAGGGGTAGAGTATCACACACCACTCACAAAAGGAAACTCAACAGAATACACTTTGTAACAGGAGAGAGAGAGAGAGAGAGAGAGAGAGAGAGAGAGAGAGAGAGAGAGAGAGAGAGAGAGAGAGACTGAAGGCATCTACTATCGCCAAAGTTGTTCTGTACGACCTTTTGATTAATCAAAAACCAATAAAAAAAACCTGCAGTCAGAATAAAACTGGTTCATCTTGTGACCAAATTAATGATCTAAAAAAAAGGGGGTTTGGGGAAACCGCATCTCCTTTCCTATATATGTGACCAGTGGGTGTTTGGGTACGTCTACACTCTAGAGTCTAGAGTCTAGAGTCTATACGAACAACAAGGAACCAGCAATATGTAGAAATCTCATAAAGCAGGCAATCTGCTCGAAGCTGGATGTGATGTATAATCCTCCAGAATATATATTGGCGAGCTACACCGTGAATTTTTCTCTGCTTTCCGTTCATAAAACTAATGGGATGGTGAGGAAAAATAATGCGTCTTTATGAAAGGCGAATATCGGTGGTAATTATTCTGCATACCAAATCCACAAGTATTTGCATAATTCTTCCGCGGGAAGGGCTTGAGAAGACGTGGAAAAGAAATCAGTACGATGCGAAACTAATACTCTGCTGGGACAATACACAGACGCCATTTATCAAGATGCGCAACCTCTGCTATCTGTCTGTTATGACATACCGAGTATTTAATGCTCACCAAATATTTAACTATCCCTTGAAGAAAGAAAAAAAAATAAACTCACACTATCAGATGACACTTATCACACACACCGATGCAAGACTAAGGAAAAAGACATCACAGACTATCTTCGGGATCCACAATAATATCAGCAAAAACTAGTGCACGCCACTTAGACGTACGTATCACAATACAAGAGTTAAGGCACGCCCTTAAATGAGACCATTAAATCACCGTGTCATCGAGGGTGAATTGCATTTTAGAAACGCAGAAATGTAGCTTTCGTGACCGCGCACTGAACAACGCTCGCGAATGCTGAGAGAGCAAGAATTGTGCTCCCACCAAGAAAAAGAATGACAGAAATTAGAAGAATTACATTGGATACCATGCAACAGAACTGAGAATGAGCAAATATCTCAAAACACGGACATACTAATAATGGTAATGAGTCATATTGCAAGTATCAGTAACTACCGAGCTACTATACCTAAACAAAAACCTGCCAGTAATAAACAAAAGCATATTAATAACAGATACCCGCTATTATCAGCAACTACCGAATAAACAAAACTATCAAGGAGAAAGTACACTACAGAATATATCTAACAGCCGTTTCACGCCGTAACCCAACATCTACAACACTCGTACATCAGATCGAATAATAATTATTGCCGTGTCATCTTCAAACGCTTGTCTTCGAGCAAGCCTCAGAAGCAAATAAGTTAATTTCTTGCTTCTCTGACCATATATCCAAAACCCGAGGTGTAACCTCTTAATTTTTTTGCGAACTAGTGAATTATACCAAATCAGCGAGCAGAGTACCAAGATAAATACCTCAATAGCACGAGAAAAAATACAGATTTTTACAGTGGTCAGGAGAAAATTGGACCTTAATAACAGATCCAACTGCGAAACGCTATTAAAACTACACTGCGAAAAGAGAGACTCATGTTGCCCTGATCCGTTCCTCGAAAAATATGGGAGGGTAAAAACTAGATGTCTCAGAAGAAATGCAAAAAACGAATCAAGTTTTCATGTGCAAAAAATTAACGCATCTTCAGACCAGTTTTTTCTCCATTTTTTTTTTCTGGCCCAAGTCGAAACTTACATCATCAATTGTATAGTGATTCACCAATGGTAAGGCTTCTCGAATTACAAAAAATTTATCGCCTCTCAGCAACCATAGCCAAAAAAAAAAAAAAAAAAAAAAAAAATAAAAATAAAAAGTAATCCAGCGAAATGTTTTTCAACATCAGCAAAATTCTTTATTTATCCTGAAAATGACAAAACTCTCTCAAATTATCAGAGGGTTATCCAATACATATCTGAAATTATTTTAGCTTGTCGCGGTATTTTAACAGTATCGTTCCTAATCTCAAAAGACAATTCATTTTATTTATTTATTTTTTTTTTTGGGGGTGCGTAATTTGAGACTTCATGCAAGCCTGAGAAGCGTCCATCACTCCACTAAGTATTAATCGCTGCTTGCTCATGCGCTGATTTCCATACTAGACGTTTTTATCTCTTATCAGACAATTTTCAGTATTCAGTGCGCGGTTACAAATACAGTTCTAAGAACTCCTTTGTCACAGTTTATCAGTGTCTACGGATTAAAAAGCCCTTATTTGCCGTATTTGCTGCCGCAAAGCGCAAGAATGGTGATGATGGCTGTTTTTTTAAGCTACAGAGTAAACATTAAAGGATTCCCCTTAGAAAATAATGATTCTTTTCGTTGCTCTACCGTCTCGTCGGAATTAGGATAACACATCAGAATTCTTTTCAATATAAACTTTAGAGAGAGAGAAAAAATGCTATATAATACTGTAAGACAACGTTCTTGCACTGGTTTCTCTTCACTGTACCGTATTAGTATAGTGTATTATCTGCAAAGATAACCGCTTTACACACCATTCACGACCCATTTTCTTATCCCATGTGCATCTGTCCTTCCTCCGACCTCGTACCAGTCCATCAATAAATATCTGGAACATCCATGGTACAACACCCTTGTCTCAGACACCACTTTTGCACCAAACCAGCCAATCTCCCGTCTGCACACAGCACACAAACAGGCATAACAGAGCAAGAGAGACCAATTTCTGCAGTACCTCCATGCATGCAAATCAAAATTTCGTAAGTGATGCAACATCAACACAGCTTCCTTGTTGCTAATCCCGGTAAAGATATCCTAACAAAATCTGTCTCCAGTACACAGAATGTTTCTATAACAGCAAATGAGCCACAAATACTGCTGCAAGGGATTCGAGCTATCATCAATGATTTTTCATGAAAAAGAAACAAAAGTTGCATGATGAACGAGAATTTGCCGTGTAATATTATTTGTTGCAATTGTAAAACAAAAGTCAGTATGGTCACATACTCAAAGGAACTTTTGTCGTCAGTTGCCAAAGTGGTAGTGAATACTATAAGCCGCAGCTGGATGTCATACAAAGAACCGACCATCGCGCTTACTTGATCGTCTTTTTTTTCAATAAATCTTTTTATAATGAAAAGTAATTGTCACTCCCTACGCACAGGCTGACCTCGCACTCAGGCGCAATCATTTCTACATTATCTTCACGCAGACAGGTTCAAAGGAGCGGTCATTTACTTCAGACGCTGAAACACAAAAGAAGTTCATTACCACTTAACTGATGCGATCTGGAGCCGCATATGTTTTGTTGAGATGCCTCATACGCTTACAAAAGATTTCCTGCTCATACTGTTATAATGAGTTTCATTTTTATTCATCATCAGATCCATCTTACAGTGGGAATTCTTACAGTTTCTTTGTAGTCTGGCAATGAATCATTACCAGACTGTCGCCAGATTCCCAGATGCTATAGCCAAACCTGTAGTTCGAGTGTTGCCAATTTCTTTTCCTTGTGGAGATGGAGGAAGAGACGTTGCAGAGTAGAATATTTTCAATATTTTCGTCAGAGCCGCCACTCCAACTATTCCTCTGCCCTGTACTGTTATTCAGTGGTTTTTATCGCAGACTTCTTTTACCGACGCCCACCCTTCTCCTTTCTTTATACGGCTCGCATTTCTTAGCCTCTCATGAATATTCTTCAGTTACCCCTTTTCTTTCCCTTCTATCTTGCCCCTGATGTTTTTATAACTGTTGTCTCTCTGTATCCTCTGTGTTTTCGCATTCCTATCCATCTATCTTTCTTCGTCTTTTGCCTCTTCTTCTTCTTCTTCAATCCCTAAAACACTAAGTCTTGCTCCAAAAATGACTTCCATTCGAGGTATTCAAACAGCCTTCTCCAAAAATCCGTGCCCAGTCCAGCCCCCACCCCCCTCCCCCTGTCCATCTCCCCACCCCCAAACTACCACCACCACCCAATGCGCTACCCCTAACCCCTACCCTCCTCGCAACCTTTATTTTCTCCCTTCTTCTTCTTCTACTTCTTCTTCTGCTGTTGGTGCTGCTGCATTACTTAACATTGTTATTGCTTCGCCCTGTGCAAAAGAGGTAGGAGGAGGTGACCACACCCAGTATGTCTCTAACTGGTACATATCAGAGTTGGGCCAGTTTTTGCGCCCCTCCCACTACACTAACCCGGTCTGATTTCTAATAAGCAAATACCAATCCCCGGAGTAAAGGTCATAAGAAAAAATAAAAACGGAAAAAATTAAAGAAGAAAAAAGAGCCACTCTTAAGAGAACAGGTTGAGTAAGGTATTGTGACGCAGGAGAGAGAGAACAGAAAGAAAGAAAAATGGAGAGAGAGAGAGAGAGAGAGAGAGAGAGAGAGAGAGAGAGAGAGAGAGAGAGTACCTTAAATGCATTTCCATGGCAGGTGCTTCAGGAGTTTCTTATAAATGTCATTAACCATTTTTTTTTTTTTTGTGATTCTTAATATCTTAAAGAATTAATAAAAACGATGAAAATAAAGATCGGGTTTATATATAACGTGACCCGCTCGTTTGAAAAACACATCTTTGAACGATATCAAAAGCGATTCATAGAATAGTAACAATAACAAGACCGAAAAGAATATTATCATCATTATAATTATCATCGCATAAAAGGAGGGGGAGGAGAGACTTTCAGATACATGCAGACTGCAAAGTAAATTGATATTCTTTCGTTCATGATCAAGGAAACCACGATTTCTGGGAACTGATGTAATGGGTTATAGATAGATAGTGGACTTAATTTACATATTCAAATTATATATATATATTATATATATATATATATATAGATAGATAGATAGATATATAGATAGATAGATATGTATGTGTATGTATATAAATATATATATATATATATATATATATATATATATATATATATATATATATATATATATATATATATATATATATATATATATATATATATATATATATATATATATATATATATATATATATATATATATATATACATACACACATATATATGTTGGTGTGTGCATGTGTGTGTTTGTGTGTACAAAGCATGTCTGAATGTGTATATGAACCTATATACTGTATGTACGTGTACGCATGAGAGTTTTACAATTACCATTTTACAAATTTACTTTAAATTTCGAGTCGGTCGAAGGAGACCTAACCTATTATTCGCAAGCAAATACAAGTGACACGACATTCCTGGGCGGGTGTACAAAATTTCCAATCTGTTGAAAGTATCTATATTAACATTAAGATAATAAAAAGAAATTCCACGCATACAAATTCTTTTTCTTTTGGAAAATATAAGCAAGCCGAGACGGGTAGTACAACCCAGAGAGAGAGAGAGAGAGAGAGAGAGAGAGAGAGAGAGAGAGAAGGATACCAAGGTTCAAGAGTGCTAATGGACTCAACACCTTTCATTGTAACGACCAAGAGAACATTCATCATTGATTTAACAAACATTACTAATCTGCAACAATCAACAACAACTGGTTATCTCGTGCAAATGCGCTACGTGCTATGTGTAGCGATAATATGTCATTTACGGCTGACTTCAGACATTTTACAGATGGTCTTTAGCATTTCTCGCCAACCGAACGACTTCCAGCTATTTTTCAAGATGACGCTAGAATGCTGACAAGAGAATATAAACCGAATCCGGTCCAGTCGTTGTTCTGCTCAGTCAAATTGCCTTTGGATTCAATTCTCGTGAATGATCTTTGTTTACCAATTTTTTCTTTTTTTCTTTTTTTGCTTTGTCGCATTTGTATTTCCTTTGTACTACCTGTTTCTTTCTTTATCTTGGCTTTATTTTCTTTGTCCATATTTTACTTTAAGTATGGAGGAATTTTACTGCATTCCATTAAAAGGGTAATTCTGTTAGCCGGCCTTCACTCGACAGCACTCTTTGACTCGGCTGTAACCGCAGCTGCAATTTCACAAGCGATAATCCTTCTCTCTCTCTCTCTCTCTCTCTCTCTCTCTCTCTCTCTCTCTCTCTCTCTCTCTCTCTCTCAATCTAAAAACAAATAACAGAACAACCCCATATGACATTTAGTTTCACTACTGATTTCGTTACAACTTTCAGATTAAGAACATGCGAAATAATCATAAATCAATATGCAGATTATTATAACTGGTAGAAATAATAATTTGGAAAATATTTCGTGCAATATAAAAACTGTCAGTCCACTCAGCGGT
>NC_089790.1:9367500-9377500 GCF_040412425.1 Macrobrachium rosenbergii
ACTAATAAGCTTTAGGACAATTTCATGAAATTTACATAAGAATAAATTACAATACAAATACGGTAAACTCAACGAAAATTTTAAACAAATCATTACACATACGTAATCAATAACAGGAACCATGTCCATGGGATAACATAATAAACAAATAAAGAGGGAGGGAAAGAGGACCAAAAATACGCCCGTAAGGCTTGACTACCCCACCCCAGGTTGCAGCAAAGACCAGCTATGCAAGGCCAAAGTCAATACAGAAGGTCAAGGTTATAAAATTTTTGCCTGGCTGAATATGCTCTAACCAAGATATGAAGTCAGATTTCAATTGACCCCGAGTGTCGGTGGTCATTACCTTCACGGTGGAGTGAACGAGCTGGTTTCACTTTTGAACCTGACTGTACCAGTGTACGCGGTATTGATGTATGAGGTTTAACGAAAGATATATTTACCAGTGTCTTTGGAAATAAGGTAAATAACAAATATTAAGGATGGACGGAAGACGGAAGTAACAGAAACTATACGCCATGTACGCTGCAGGATAAAAAAAATAATAAGAAACACTGTAACTAGGTAGCGAAAGTTTTTTTTTTTATCTTTGCAGTTTGATGACTCTGATGGTGACAGGTTTATGGCACATCACACTTTACAGCTGTCCATATATCAATTCTCTCTCTCTCTCTCTCTCTCAAGCGCGCGCGCGGTTCCCGCCCACACAAAATACACTTACCCACACCCACACAGACACACCCCATATCTCTCTCTCTCTCTCTCTCTCTCTCTCTCTCTCTCTCTCTCTCTCTCTATATATATATATATATATATATATATATATATATATATATATATATATATATATATATATATATATATATATATATATATATATATATATATATATATATATATATATATATATATATATATATATATATATATATATATATATATATATATATATATATATATATATATATATATATATATATATATATATATATATATATATATATATATGTATATATATACATATATATATATATATATATATATATATATATATATATATATATATATATATATATACATATATAAAAAAATATACATATATATATATATACATACAAATACCTACCTTCCTACAACAAAGAAAAATTGTAGAAAGAACACGGTTTTGCAAACCCATGCAGGTATGCATTGCAAGTGCGAAAGAAAGCCCACTGACTGATTAGTATTCAAACACCGAAAAAGTAGAAAAAAAAAAATCATGACATAAGAAAGTGCCCAACGGCAAGAGAGAACAAACAGCAGAATAAAACAGCACCTGACAAAGGCAAAAATCACCTTCAGCAACTCACTCTGCTGAAAAACTAAAGAGGGAGGAAAAATATCGAAGGGAAAAAAAAAAAAAAGTTTAATCTTCGCTCAGTGCGAGACACTATCGTCATCATCATCATCATCATCATCATCATCATCATCCCCGTAAATGAATAATTTCTCATCTGAACATACGAACACCACCTAAAAATGAGAAGAATAAAAAGTGAGAGAAAGGAAAAAAGTGGAGGGACAATTAAGAATTCCTTAGACGTATTTCTCACAAGTCTTGTTCCGCTTCTTGAAAATGAAAATGTGACCCTTCTCCGATGACGTCAGAATGATGGCTGGTGGACGAATACATACATGCATACATACATACATATATATACATATATACACTGTATATATATATATACAGTATATATATAATGTATATATATATATATATATATATATATATATATATATATATATATATATATAATTTATCTTTTTGTGTAAACACAATGACATTTCACGTACACATAAAAAAACAGTCTTTCCATAGCTTAACATTAACACTGCTATAACTAGAACCGCTGAATATTAGTTGACATAATTTTATTCACGAAAAAAATCTCAGAAAAAAAAAAACCTCTCTTTTTCTCCTTAAGCACCGAATGTCTCCTATGGACACTGTACTTCAGGGATGATTATCTGACTCTCTCTCTCTCTCTCTCCTAGTTTAATATTCTCTCCCGGTTTTCTCTTCGCACTTTTGTGCCTTCTTCATCCGAGCTGCAGACGTGGATCGTTATTCTACTTTATTTTTAATTAATGGCTGAATTTATCAGATACTTAATTGTCTTTTTTTGAAGGCGCTGAAACTAATAGATATTTTCATGGTGAACTTCTCTCCTCTCTGTGGGTGCATAAGTTTATACACACAAACGTGTATATTTGATGAAAGTATGTATGTATGTGTATATCTATATATACAAGTATACACACACATATACATAATACATACATATACAAATACATATACATATATATATATATACATATACATACATATACTACACACATTATATATTTATGTACATATATGAGCTTACCTCAGTTTATATCATAAACAGTCTAACTAAACGCATCACAGTTCGCTTACACACTCCACACTGACAGCATCAGCCCTTGAATCTTAATACTGGTTAGAGGTGCTTAGCCCCCCCTCTAAGCGATTATAAAAATGACAAAGCACAAAAGAAAACAAGAAGACAAAGAGGAAATAAAGAGGCTCTCTCGCCCTCTTTCTCTCTCGTACCGATCTCTTCATTGTAAGAGAATACCAACACGCACGCTGCCCGTGTTCTGGACACATTATAGAAGAGATTAAGGGGGCCGGGGTCTTGTTTCCCCTTTCTTCCATGTGTTCTCACAGCGAGAGAGAGAGAGAGAGAGAGAGAGAGAGAGAGAGAGAGAGAGAGAGAGAGAGAGAGAGAGAGAGAGAGAGAGAATTGTCAAAGATCTATATTTTGTAGTATGAGTATTACCGAGATTTTGCTTAGACGCCTTAGAAGCCACATTATCCATTTGTCTATCTATCTGTCTATCTATATATCTATTGATCGATCTATCAATCTTTTATGTGTGTATTATGTATTATATATATATATATATATATATATATATATATATATATATATATATATATATATATATATATATATATATATATATATATATATACATACATACACACTATCCATGCTAACTATCAAATCCCTTCTCTCTCAATATTTTGGTAATATATGTAATTTCAACATATATTACCAAGAAGGATAACAGCTGGAAAACTGTATAAAAAGGACGCTATAATTCTCAAGCCCGTAGAATTGAAATAATAAGGGAAATATTTTAAAACGGTCCTACGTAAAATATACTAAAAATTCAGAAAACGTGTATCTACACATCTTTTTTTTTTCGTGTGCATGACACCGAGTTTTAGTGCGCCCATTGCTCACTGACTATGTTAAGATCGCAGAAATATTTCTCTCTAATTGGCCTGTGTAAAGTTAACTTCAATCTACAGCTGGATAGTTGATATTTATCAGTTTGTATGAAAATTAAATGTAGCAAAAACTACAGGTCAAAAATGCAAGTTGAAGTCGCCTGAAAAAAAAATCCTGTGATTTACTTCAAAAAATATTCGCCAAAAATAAAGTACTGAATATACATAAACCTTTTTCACTTCATACAAAATCACGATAAACCGATTCTCCAATTATATATTTATTTCAATACTGTGTGCAAGCTATTTATCATTAAAAAGTAAGGAAAAATATGACAAAGTCTTGGGGTAACTTATCGCGGTATGTTAAAAAAAAATTCCAGACGATCAGTTGAAGTTAGCTGAAAATAAAACTGGTTATATATTGCCATTTCAAAACTACGTTAGATTTTTTCCAGTGATATATAGTTTTTTGCTAATGCTTTTATTTATCATACAGGTAATCATTTTACTTCAGAGCATAGCACAGGGGCTAATTTTTACCCAGTTTTATTAACAATCAGGAAGCACTGAACTTGAACAACTAATGTATATAATATATTATAAGCACGATACAACTGTATAATCAATTTTATCGTCATTATTGTATGAGTATGCAGTAATAAAATCATTGTAAGAAATCAATACGCACTAACGTGTGAAAAAATATAAAGATCAATTTCTACCTCACGCAGGGATCGAACCATGCCCCTCTCGAGTGAGAAGCCAATCCTGGTCAGTGACGGTTGTCCGTCACCAGGGATGCGCCGTGTTCGATTCCAACTTGAGGTAAAAACAATTCTTATAAAAAAAGGCATTCGTAAAGAGCGTCAATAATATTAATTACTTGCGAAAAACTGCAACGAAGAATTAAAATCGGAGTATTCTCGAAGCACGATTAAAACTGGAAACGCAAAACTGGAAAATTAATAACAACTGAAAAGGGGAAAATAAAAAGGAATATAAAAAAGAGGGGACACCAGCAGGGTTGTATATGGCTTCAGCAGTGCAAGCTGAGCAGCCAGTGTTTCTTCCAGGAAAGGTGTAAAACGATGGAATTTCAACACGTATTTTTTTTTCTTATGCCCCGGAGGAGAAAAATCTCGTCGGATCAAGTTCTGTAATCAGATGTAATGGTTTTTTTCTCCCTCTCTCACTCTGGAGACGAGGACAAAAGACAAAACCTTCTATATTCGCAAAATGCGGCTTCATGAGACAATCATGTTTTTTTTTATTTTGGCTTTTTAAATTATATACTTTTTTATTACTCCAAGTATTATTTTTTTTCATGTATAAATTGAATGTCACTGACGAGTTATGCAATCCGTGTAAGTCCTTTGGCCAATAACGCGAGAGCGTGAATGATAGAGCATTTATTCTAGGTATCGATAAAAAAAAAAAATTCTCCGTGCCTCACCCCTTAATTACGCTTCTTGAACGTTAACTTTAAAAGTGCAAATATCTATAACGTAATTCAGTTTTATTGTAGAGTTTATCACCGACAGACAAAACTCTACAGAGACAGGAAATTGCCTCGGCAAGACTGGCTCGTTCACTCTCCCTTCTCATTCCAGAGACACCATTTCTAGTCGATGAATGAAATTTACAATTTGAGGATCCCAAAAAAATTAATCGAGACAAAGGTAATTAAGAAACACGTTAAAGTATTCCTATTTAATGCAGTCGAAGACGGGTAACACAGCTTACCTGGTGGCCATGTTGGGAGGAGCCAGAGGGCCGAATGAGATATTATCTGGTAAGGATATATAATATCTAAACTCTCATCTCTGCCGGATCGCAGAGTTAACCTTGACCATAAAAGTCAGGCCAATTAAAATGTCCACTTTGTTTATGAGTAATAAAAGCAGAACACTTATGTAATTTGCAAGCAATTTACATATCTTTGATGGATGGTGAATAAAGAGGACAACGGTATCTTGCTGAGAAAATTAACATAAAATGCCTTATGTTAGGAATACATGTGTAGAGTAACATGGAGCCATGGAAACAATTAGAATCACTTTAAGAAAACAAATTAAATGTTTGGTTGACTTGGTAGTACAAACAGGGACAAAACAACTAGTGCACCGACGGCAAATTGTACCACTTGCTAAAATGATTTACGAGTAATAAATAACATAACTGACATAAAAAATAAAAGAATTAGATCAGGTGCTGTGAAAAGATTAATTTATCTTAATAATACAAATTCGCTTTACAACTTGAATACGTTTTCTCTTAATCTATCAATAAACTGAATAGTCTTTTGAGAACGCTTTACAGCTCAAATGATAAATATTCCCTGCTGTCTTTCACAAGATTATTTTTGATAAATGTTTTTACTCTAAGATATTTGGATATTTTTCACAGTAGTATTTTAAGTCAACAACTGTTTTTCCAGAAACGGACGGTAAGAAAACTATAATACTCCTTGAATGATATTATTGTTATGCTGATCTTGCAACATTAACGACGGTCTTTTGAAATAACCGATGGTTATGACTGCAGAAATAACTTTTTTTGAGGGTTTCCTGAGAGAGAGAGAGAGAGAGAGAGAGAGAGAGAGAGAGAGAGAGAGAGAGAGAGAGAGAGTCTAAAATACCAGAAGGAAAAAGAAACTTTCCAGTTATATTCACCGTGCCGGACAAAACGAAGGCAAAATTATTAAAAAAAATAAATAAATAAAAAAAAAACACCACACACGAATTATAGTGAACTCCAGATGACTTTTATTGTTAATAAATATGGCAAGACTCACTTAAGATCCAAGCGATTCACAATCACAAAAAGAAATCTGTTAAAAAAAAAAAAAAAAATGAGAGTTAATCCTTGATTATTTTTTACTTCGTTCCTTCATCCTTAAAAATTATTCTCTAGCCGCCGTCCCTCTCCCCCACCCAAGCATCCATCTAATCAATCCCCGGAGCCTCCCTCTCCTCATCCCTCGGGGTCCTAACCCTTTCCCACCGTCCCAATTCCCCCTCCCCTTCCAATCTAATAGCACCCCCACCAATTCCCCAACATCAACTCCCTCTCAGGATATCTTTTCTATCACCAATCTCTCTCTCTCTCTCCCCACTCCCCAAACCCATCCTGTTTTCGAAACCTCTCCTTCTCCTCCTCCTGCTCCACTTCCCCCACCCTCCCCATTCGTCATGTTCCGTCAGAGGGGGGGGGGGAGCCACCCCTAAGAATCCCGTCACGACCTGTGGGGATCTTATCTTCTCGCAAGCGCACCGGAGTTACAAAACTATCAATTTCCGAATGAACGCGATTAGAGCTTTAAACGAAGGAGAGAGAGAGAGAGAGAGAGAGAGAGAGAGAGAGAGAGAGAGAGAGAGAGAGAGAGAGAGAGAGAGAAACTTTCCTGCTTACTCTGGAAACATTTGGTTTTGCCGCAGGCTAATGCGTCGTCTCACATGACGTTTGTGCGTGCGTTGGAGAGAGAGAGAGAGAGAGAGAGAGAGAGAGAGAGAGAGAGAGAGAGAGAGAGAGAGAGCGGTATAGCTTAGGAGTTTAATGAAATCCAAAAGCAGGTTCGGAGTACAATATAGAAAATGGAATTCAGCCGCATGATGAGAGAGAGAGAGAGAGAGAGAGAGAGAGAGAGAGAGAGAGAGAGAGCGGTATGGCTTACGAGTTTAACGAAATCCCAAAGCAGGTTTGAAGCACCATAAAAAAGGGGGGGAGGGAGAATACAGCTGCATAATGAAGTACAAAATTAATAATCCTCAAAGTTACAATAAATAACGAGAAATGAAATCAAAAGAAATACGAGAACCGATGGAGTAGAAAGAAATAAGGTAAAGAATGAAAGTCAGCTAAAGCGATCGCCTATTAGCCAATCGGTGTTAGGGACCTTATCTTTATGGACGCCGGACCGTCTAATCCTTACTGAATGACCCACTAATAGACTCCAGAGAGAGAGAGAGAGAGAGAGAGAGAGAGAGAGAGAGAGAGAGAGAGAGAGAGAGAGAGAGAAATCTTTATAATTCAAAATACGTATGACTGTTTCAGCGCATTGAAGTCACCTGATTATAGTTATCACGATTGAAAGATAAGGCTACATAATAATAATAATAATAATTAGTACAGTAATATTGAGGAAGCGATTAAAAAGTTGCACGCAGAGAGCAAAAAAGCCGTCGGCTCCTTCGACTGCCCTGTCAGTTAACTGGGTACGGAAAAGCATGTCGGACGTGAGTCAATGTGGCATATATTATGACCTATTATGCCCGATGGAAAGCGGAGAAGTTATGTTTAAGTGGTCTGAATTTTCTTCGACCGCCTTCTTGCCTAATTTACACATAAATTGTTGAATTTATTCCAAACCATCAATTGAAATATTTCTCACCCAAGGTTAAATTTATACAATAAATTAACAAAAAAATTAAACGGCCAAAAACCTGTTACATTATGGAAACACAACATGAATTTTCCAGGGTAAGAAAAAGGCTTATGACTGATGTGTACATGAGTCATAACCATTTTTTCTATATACTGTATATGATGTATTCGTCAATATCTGACTAATGAAAAAAAAATGAAAAACAAAATAACGGTGCGCACAAAAATGTATTCTAAACGAGGACACTGGACGAGTCAAATGTACATCGAAGCAACTCATGAATTAATTGACAAACAAAGATTTATGAATGAAATTTAAAAATTACAAGGAGAGAGAAGAGAGAGAGAGAGAGAGAGAGAGAGAGAGAGAGAGAGAGAGAGAGAGAGAGAGAGAGAGATGAGGGGGGCCGGGTTTCATCTACACATATATTGACGACGTTGAGTATTTGCATGCATAACAATAAATATTAAATTGATGAAAGATAATGTTCGAAAATTATATTAACCTTAGGAATATTTGGAAGACGGCTTTGGTGCGTCAAATAAAACGTTCATCAGTCAGTCCTCATGGTTTTCAGAAAAAAATATAGATATATATAATATATATATATATATATATGTGTATATATATATATATATATATATATATATATATATATATATATATATATATATATATATACATATATATATATAAAGAATAAAAACCAGTAAATACCTTCCTACACAAAATAAATAAACTAAAAAATATGAACACCAAGTAAAACCGAGAAATAGGAAAACACAGTAAGAAACACAACAGATAAAAATTAAGTAAACTAATCGTCAAAAAAAAATACCCAGATCCTTTAATTGAGCCGCAGCACTGAAAGAGAAGCCAAAAAAAAAAAAAAAGCCAAAAGGCACCAAAAAGAAGAAAGAGACTGGACGAATAAAACAGAAAGAGTACGAACAAAAGGAAAAAAAGAGAGAGAGAGAGAGAGAGAGAGAGAGAGAGAGAGAGAGAGAGAGAGAGACAACCAGTCATGAACTGCTCACAATCACGACTGCGCGGCAATTGCTACCAGCGTCGCTGGATTGCGCAAGGGAGGTTGCAACATTGCGCAATTCGCCGCCACCTGCAGCTATAGACAATCGGGCACCGAACACCATTGTAGATCAGGAAAAACACCATTTTTGGGGGGGAGTGATAAAAAGGAGCTAATGAATGACGATAACAAAAACAACAAGAAAATCTCACGGAAAAATAAATGCATGAGAAAGAACGAGATTGAGAGAGAGAGAGAGAGAGAGAGAGAGAGAGAGAGAGAGAGAGAGAGAGCTGGCGAGACTGAAAATCACACTAGGAAAATAAAATAATTGGCTTCTGGGTTACTGTGTGAGTGCTTGTGTGCGTACGCACTTGAACGTGAATTTCAACTCTCAGTGTACATACATACATACATATAACATATATATACATATGTATGTATATATACATATACATATATATATACATATGCATATATATATTATATATTATATGTATATATATATATATATATATATATATATATATATATATATATATATATATATATATATATATATATATATATATATATATATATATATATATATATATATATATTATGTGTACATGCGTACAATACAGTCCCACACATTCCATCACAAAAATGTCGCAGCTTTGGAAAAACAACCCTTCAGCTTCATTCTTCCTCCTGGTTTTTTTAAGAACTCGAACGAGCGCCATAAACATAATTGCACGGGCTCTCGGGTCAGAAAGAAACGCATAACTCAAACCGATTAACAACAGGATAGAGTGCACGGCGAGAATGGATAAAGAGCTTCAAGCGAAAGATAAGAAAAGGTAATTACCTCCAAGAGATAACTTCACGTATCTAAAGCTGCACGATGTTCCCACACACACACACACACCAATCCACTCTCCCTCTCCCCTGACCCTTTCCTGCCTTTCTATAAGTTCTTCTCCCCTCTCCCCTCTCCCCCCAATCACCCCCAACACAACCACTACGGGCAGACAACAACAACCCCAGCCCCCCCACCCACCCCCCAACCTCCAACCACTTGAGACCAGTACACGCAGACACTGGCCGTACTTTACTTTGGACACCTGGATTTAGTTAAGATATAATCGCAAAACTGGAAATGTTTCCTAGAAGTTTTGCCTGAGGGAAATAATGACTTTACATGACCATATCGTGGTACTAATTATATAGGAGCAATAATTAGGAAAATACTTCATGATATTAATTGTATAGGAGCGCTAACCATGAAAACGGAGAAATTTTG
>NC_089790.1:9380000-9385000 GCF_040412425.1 Macrobrachium rosenbergii
ACCTTAGCATCGGATATATTTTCTTTTTGTTATAACGGTAAAGGTTTGTAGCAGATATATTTTTTTATAAATACGGTAATTAGTTGTAATTGCAACAACAGCAATAGTGAAGTTGTTGTTCCTCTTATACAACATTATTCAATGCGCTAAATTTTCTCAACCAATATTTTCATCGGATCCAATGTTAATGGAAGGATGAAAAATATAAGAAATAGGTGCAGACCAAAACAAAAATAGTTTCCATGTTAGGGTAACCCGGTTCGTAATGTTACCGATTTTTTCCTTAATGTTAAGTATTATTGGGACGCTATAAGAACTTTATGATTTCTGTTCTGAAAGTATGCCGGCAATTTCCACTGCCATCCGTAAAGTATCCGTCAGACACGAAACATAAATTGGCGAAATATTTTCCCAGCACGCAACAGAGGTGCGTGTGTGTGCGTATGTGATGTTATAGCATTTTCCTGAATGCATTTATCGTATTCCACTGCCAACGCCCCATCAAAGGAATTATTATGCAGAATGACACTATACAGCGGAAATTACGCCAAATGACCCTTTGCACATAAGGACGACGGAAGATGGAAAGTGAGAACTCCCACAGAAACGGGAGGAATTGCAGAATGAGGCAACGCGCCCGAATCCAATGGACGTCCATTCTCTAAACTCATTCAGCGAACTTCTACGAGGAGAAACATTGCAGCATTTTACGCTCCGTGCCTTTGTTGTCGTTTTATGATAATCCAAGTCTATCTAATGTTTTCCCTCTTGGCTAATTTTTACACAGACAATTATTTCACAAAAATGCTCCCATAAAATTCAAAGTCCATTTTCTCCACGTACAAAAACCGCCGGGGACAGGCTAAAAATCCCTCGTTCTTTCCCTCTTTCGAAATGAGAAACCCGATAAAAAGGACCTATACATTTTTAACAATATCTAAATGAGCCTGTGATATTTTCCTTCTCAATGGCGATTTTAACATGGAACAATAAAAGACCCGGGTCTTAAAAAAAGGACTACGGCCCGAACTTAAAAAGACTACGCGACTTTTTTTTTTTTTGGAGGGGGGCGGCGGACCTACTAGAACCTTACTAGCGAATTAAAATTTATAATTGGAGTGAATGACTGTAGACCAGTACGCAGCAGAATTTGCAGACTGAATCGACCGATTAATGAAGTTTAGCGTTCTATCCCCCTGCCCCATCCCACACCCCCCTAAAAAAAGGGGGGGTACTCGAGAATGGGTGATAGAAGTGGTACTCGGTATAATGACAGAATTTAAAAGCTTACAATCAAATAAACAAGCACAGAACGATGCAGACGTCATAGCTAAAGAGAATAGAGAGGTGGTGCTTTCCAGATGAGGGTGATTTGTAAACACACTTCGTATGGAGGCAAATGTGGACCCTTTCAAAAATACGTAATGTGTCTTTGACAGTTATTTCAAAACAAAGTTTTCTTTTCACATCGCTGTCATTACACTGCAAGAGCCCATAGTAGTTAAATCTGCAAACAGATGGCAATCCACAAGACTCTTCTATTATCAATAATAATATAATAATAATAATAATAATAATAATAATAATAATAATAATAATAATAATAATAATAATAATGATAATATGAAGTGCGACAAAAACGAGTCTTAAATATGGAGAAAACCGTGGGAATTATACTGCTAACAAAATTCTATTAGGTAAAATAATACATACATACAAACATATATATGTATGTATATATATATATTTATCTATTTATTTATTTATTCATATTAGTGTATGTTATACATATACATATATATATATATATATATATATATGTATATATATAATTATATAAATATGTATATATATATATATATATATATATAAATATATATATATATATATATATATATATATATATATATATATATATATATACATAAAATCATAAAATGAAAAGTAAAGAAAAAGTAACATGAGAAGAAAGGTTAAAGAAGAAAGGTTAGAGCACCGTAATGGGGCGGGGACCTCCAGAAAAAAAAAAAAAAAAAAAGAGGCAATACAAAAAATGAAAAAAAAAATAGAAAGAAAAAAAAAAAGGAGCAAATGCTGCAGCTAAGATAAGAGAGTAAAATGCGTGGGAAAACTGAAAGAGAACGGAGCAGAGACAGAGATCAAGTGAAAACTTGGCCAGCCGACCGACTTTAAAGACACTGGGGGCGTGAGAAGATTGTTCATATGCCTAAATAAAAATAAAAGAAAGCGATACTAGGAATTTTACACGTAACAGAAAGGTTAAAGATTATGCCATTCGAAATAAATACTCAAATTTAATCATTAAACCAGTTAAAATACAACTGTGAGTTTGATTTAAGCTTCTGGTTTTCTCCCACCGTCTATTTTTTTTTTTTTTTAATCGGGTTTGGACTAGATAAGAATATCATGGTGGCCGTCCCATGCGACATTACATAATAAAATCTTATATCTGCTACTTCGTAAAACAGTTCGGGAAGTAAAATTAAAACAAAATACGCGAAGGAAATGCGCTGATATAGCGTAATAGAAAAAAAAGGTGCATCTGATACTGAACATATGAAAAGTTTGCGGAAAATCCATATTCTCAAGAATATGTATCAGTTACAATACCATTATATTAACTCAACAGCTTACTGCAGAGGCTATCTCTTCCTTATAAAGCGCAATAATCTTTACTGCCTTCAAAATAAACCCTACAAAAAGACGAGACAAATATCACATAACGATCCACCTTTCCCTCCCAAACAAAGATACTGACTGGGAGAGAAAGTCATCGACCTGACAATGTTGTTTGAAAATGCCAAGCACAAACAAAGAATCTCACTCGGTGCTTGAGCTTGAATAAAAAAAAAAAGGAAAAAAAAAATATATAAACTGCGTCGTCTACGAGTTTGTAATTTGCAAGTCATGTAGGTAAACCATGGGAAAAAGACCCGACTGCGCTCTTGAATTCCTTCCTTACTATACAACTCTTCCGAGAGCCTGTGACCCAGGGGATGACGTCATTACACATCTGCTCCTCTGGGTGCCCCAGAAGGAACGAAGAAAAACGAATAAAGAGACAGGCTTAACGACACCATACGCAAACAGGTTAAGCGTTCAATTAGACGAGAGCAATCGGAGCGTTTCCTTTGTCCGTAAACTCGGTGACAATAAATAATATGAAAATAATCGTAATCCTAAAGTCCACAATCCTTGCTAGATGAGAACAGCCCGGAACAATTGATAATAATAGATGCCAAAGCTTAAAATGACATAGACTTCCAGGGAAGGAAAAAAATGAGGCAAAAAATGTATTACCCCCCTACGGGCACGGTTAACAGCTGGTGGGTACCGACAATAAAATTCCAACATTACAATGACAGAAAACAATGAGTATTAAAATGCCCCGGCTCATGAAACAACATTTTACGATCGGTAATTGTCTTCGAGAGCCAAGAAACGTCACTCTCGGGCTCCGAGAATCTTCAGTTTCTGTGCGAGAATTGCTGGGGAAAGCTGCATAATGGAACACAGAAGAGGGAACTCTGTGGAACGGAGCGACGTCAAGAAACAGTAATAGGAAAAATAAAAAGAAAATTCAAGTTCATGAAAAACCAGTAATTTCAAGTATGATTTTCGCCAACCCGTGCATTAATTCTCAAGGGAAATGATCGTACATAACTATGATACAAGCATCATTCTTCTGAGGCTTTGAGGAAGCGATCAAAATTCTGGTGGCCTCATGCCAGCCTCTCTTGTTAACTCGAAACAAGTTTCTCACCTGCATGCTTAATTACATGTTTGTAATAGCCAAATTTTTAAAAATACGGGAAAAAATAAATCAATAAAAACTATAACTATCTTCGAGTAAGATTTCCACTCGAAAGCACAGCAGTCCCAAAAACTACTGAATCGTTCGCATCCGCTGACAGTATCCACCTGCTAGTGGTAATAATCAGGTCAACAGCGGTGACTTTGCCCCCTGGGGGAAGCTTCATCATTTAAACCTTCTTTTCACAGTCGCATCACGCTACTTTTCAGAGCGTTACGTCAGGTTCGAGTGCTGTTTCTTCTTCAAGGTTCCAACCATCAAAATCGCCAAAGCACGTTTTCTTCATCACTGCAACTAGGCAATATATATATATATATGTATATATATATATATATATATATATATATATATATATATATATATATATATATATATATATATATATACTGTATGTAATATATATATATATATATATTTTTTTACTGTATTTGAGGTTAAAACTATTTTCAAAACGAAATTAAGTAAAATATCAAACTACTCCTTAACTCTCGGTGCAGATGACATATCAATGTTGCACTGAAGGGTGAATATATATATATATATATATATATATATATATATATATATATATATATATATATATATATATATATATATATATATATTTACTGTATTTGAGCTTAAAACTATTTTCAAACCAAAATTAAGTATAATATCAAACTACTCCTTAACTCCCGGTACAGATGGCATATCAATGTTGCATGAAAGTGAACAATATGATCAAATGGAAAATTTTGTGTAACTAGGCATACCGTCGACTGTTTCCAGTGTAACAATACGGCAACGTACAAAGTGATGAGTAAGATTTTAGGATAAAAAAAAAATTGTCAGCAAAAACCACTTTTTTTGGGGTATCTACTAAAGACGTACCCAACGAGAACTGCCATTATACCTGATCCTATCGCGTTATAAGAGTTCATGAAATGCCTCTTCTCAATGTCTTTCTCACCTTAATCACCAAAGGTCTCGAAGGAGATCACATCTTACATTATCAATATTATGTTAATTTTAAGTTTATGTCCTGGTCTCTAATTTAGATTCAAATCCAGTGACAAAGGCATACATAAAAATGCCTGGTACAGGGAGCTGGACAGGAATCAGGAAAGAGGTATTACGATAATTTTACGCTTTAATCTTTGGCTTCTAATTCAGATTCAAATCCAGT
>NC_089790.1:9390000-9395000 GCF_040412425.1 Macrobrachium rosenbergii
CTTCCTGCCATTCAACGTTTTCTGTTTTCTCTTCGGCGAGTTTCGGTTTCATTTCCAGGACATGTATGCTTTTGAAGCTCAATGAACCTTTTTACGCGAAATAAATAAGAGGAAACAAAGAAAGAAGGAAGGGGAGAGAGAGAGAGAGAGAGAGAGAGAGAGAGAGAGAGAGAGAGAGAGAGAGAGAGAGTGTTGGGGGAAGGGGATGATAGCTTCAAGTCGAAAAGAAACAGGGAAAGGTTTTCTTCACTGAACAATAAACTTGAGAAACTTTCTCTGCAGCAAAATGAAACATGAAGAAGAAAAAAGAATGAAAGGAGGAGGAGAAAGACGGGCGGGGGGGTTGAGAAAGAGTTGGGGGGGGGGGGCCAGGTAGGAAGGGTCTCTCAAATCTTTCCCAAAAATGTCCAAAAATTTTCCCAGCTTGGGGCAAAACATTCCATCTTTTTAAGTTCCATTTCCGCAGAGCAGAAACCCTAAATATTTTCGGAAATTTACTAAAAATGTATTTGTAAAAGTAAGCCAAGCGCCGAGCAAAGAAATATGCTGATACTCAGATTTTTTTTTTTTTTTTTTTACGTTTTCCCTTAGTCAAACTACCATCCATACGTTCCTTTTGTTTCCGCTTTTTTAACATCCTAAATGCAGCTAGGACTTATTTCAGCAGGGTCTTCCTGTAATACGAGGACAATTTTTCTAGTGTATCAAATACAGGAAACGTTCAAACGGTCTTCGATTTCTATATACATATTTTTTTAAGTATTACAATCACTAAAGAGTTCTGAAACTGAACAATAACTGAGAGACACGTCCTTTCCGTTTTTGGTTAAAACAAAGAGACATGTCCTTTTTATTTCTGGTTAAAACAGAGAGACATGTCCTTTTTATTTCTGGTTAAGACAGAGACATGTCCTTTTTATTTCTGGTTAAGACAGACAGACATGTCCTTTTCATTTTCAGATAAAAAGAAACATGTCCACCTTTTCTTGTTAAAACGGAATTATATACAAATGACTCATATCACTTTATCAATTACCGTTATGAATAAGATAATTGATACTTGTCTCGACCTACACAAGAAACTGCTTCTCGTGACCTTTCTTTCTTCGAGAACCAGGTCTATCAATTCTTCCCTGGTTCCCACGTTCTTTCCTTCCTTTCACTCCTTGTTTGCATTGGGCTCGGGCTAGAAAAGGGCATCAGGCTACCTGTCCCACTGGCCTTTGGTTTTCAACAAAAGCATTATGGCAGTACGACCAAGCAAGGAAGATCTATAAATAAAAGCGCAGAATCTAGTCACTTTTCTCCAAGCCAGTTTCATTTCTAATTATTATCCGAAGTTCCTTAAAAAAATAAAAGGATATTGATGTGCTCTGTTTATCAAACTCGTCAAGTGTTCCCCACCCACCTCTCTCTCCTCTCTCTCTCTCTCTCTCTCCCTCTCTCTCTTAATTAAAATACGGAGCAAAACTAGTCCCGGCTGCTTTTATTAAACGTCGACCTAAAAGTATAAATTGTCTGAATTCGGAAATTAGATACATTATATCAGCTAACATTATGATGTCCGTGGCAAATACTCATAACTAAGTAAAATTTTTTGTCTTTACTGGAGAGAGAGAGAGAGAGAGAGAGAGAGAGAGAGAGAGAGAGAGAGAGAGAGAGAGAGAGAGACGACTACTACTAACAGAAGCAGAGCTAGATGATACCACAAAAAAAAAACATTATAAAAAATATATACGCTCTGTGCACGTACACATTCCCTAGGGAAAAAAAAAAAGATGACTTGCTATGAACGTCGAAATTGTAAATCCTCTTACACAAAAACTGCCGTAAAATCAACTAGATTCCTCTATCAAATGGCATTCTCGAACCAGCAAGACCGCTGACGCACCGAAAGACCGACAAAATAATAATAATAATAATAATAAGAACGAATATGAGCTCCGACTGATCTTTACCCCAACACCCGGTAATGACTAGTGATGCAATCGGGGAGTCTTAGGAGGAGGAGGAGGAGGAGGAGGAGGAGGAGGAGGAGGAGGAGGAGGAGGAGGAGGAGGAGGAGGAGGAGGAGGAAGGGATGATCTTAAACCTCTCTGGAAGCTTGGTACTGGAGTAACACTACCTCTACGCATCCGAACCCCAACAACACGGGGTGGAACATGAGTCTCAATTCTCCACTCCCAATGCCCTCCCGTCTTCGGCCCAAAAAGGTAGCCCAGCCACCTGGCCATTCTTCTTATCGAACCCGACACTAATGACTCCTTACATACGGTTACAGAACTGCTAAGCCTGTCAGCATCTCACTGAGAAACCACCGATTTTCTAAGGAGTCGTTTCGGTAATGACTTATCGGGAAGAGCGGCCGATGAATATGGGGACGATCACGGTTTTTGCCGGTCTAAGACAGGAGGGAGATATCCCCTGTAATTAGAATATCTGTGACGCCTTGATGACCGTATCGCCGTTGCTGTGACAATAAGAGGTTCGGGGGTAACTTGAAAGGCCGCGGAGGATGTTCTCTCTCCGCTCCACGGAGGCCTTTTAAGGGAATTAGAAAGGCGTGGCCTCCAGTTCGCTCTTTGGTAACTGTAAACATCCATGTGCAAGTGATGACAACGGCGCTGTGCAATGATGAAAGCGTATTAGTTTGCCGGTAATCGTTCAGTCATGGAATGGGCATCATCTTCGTTTTCCCGCTTATGGAAAAAAATATAAATATTGATGAACAAGGAGAAATTCATGTGGCGTTTTCAGAACAAAAACAATTGACCGGTTCTTAATGCCACCGGATTGCCTAGTTTGACATTCTGCAGCTTATCTCATTCCTAGACAAATCTTCAGTTCAAACAATTCACATGCTGCAAACTGGAAACAGGAAGTAGAGAGAGAGAGAGAGAGAGAGAGAGAGAGAGAGATCCGAAAAAAGTAACCAATTACGTTCTCAGCCACATTCTTCGACTGTTGAAACACCGCCTGGGTCTCATGCAAATGGAAGCAAAAAGAGGGGAAAACTACCTCATTTTTTAGAGGCAAAATAAAAAAATTTATGTACAATGAAATTACAAAGGTGGCAAAGAAATTGAACCAAAATTCCCAAATCTCTAGGATGAAGTTTTTTTGCCAAATCTGGCCAATAGACTTGAATTCTCTTGTAAGATTTTACTGACAGCAAGGTCCCTGTGACTAGTTAGTCTCAGTAACTAAACCCTCTGGGTAAAACGGATGCAGTTGATTTCTCTCTCTCTCTCTCTCTCTCTCTCTCTCTCTCTCAAGATACAGCACGCTGTTGCATTAAAGACATCTCTCTCTCTCTCTCTCTCTCTCTCTCTCTCTCTCTCTCTCTCTCTCTCTCTCTCTCAAAACAATAATAATAGTTTTGCAAGAGTACTTTTGTTGCTTAGATTTAGAAAGAGAAAAAGACACATCAGAAAAATAGTGACAGCAAACTCAAACTTCTATTAAAAATACAGGACAAAGATAGCATATTTCTTTGCTTGAAGATTCTTGATTCTTTTTTTTTTACTTTAAATATCAAGGAAAGATAGAACCAGGTCAGACACTTTCTTTCCCTCATTGTCGCCGTCTCCATTTGAGCAAGAACATTTAACGTCAAAAGACCATAAAAAGATGTAAAAATAAAAAGCGAGACGACACATATTTTTTGTTTATATTCACTGTAGAGAGAAAAGAATATGCAAGATGAAGCATAGCAATTCTTTGTTTAAAAGATAATAACGATGCTGAAAAATGATGATAATAATGAAGGTATAAATTTTGCGACCAGTAAACTAGCACAGATCAAGAATATACTAGCTAACAAATAAAAGATTTTACAATACCATCTAATATAAAAGATTGCCTAAGACAGTCTCTGTAGTTCCAATAATCAAATCTGACAAAATCATTAAGGAAAGAGTCTTTGACTTGTACGAAATTATTATTACTATATTGATATCTTTACTCCTGGTCAATGAACTACGGAGTCATTTAGAGAGAGAGAGAGAGAGAGAGAGAGAGAGAGAGAGAGAGAGAGAGAGAGAGAGAGAGAGAGAGAGAGAATTCTCATCATTACAAATAACAAAAGTGGCCTTTGGTATCAATTTTGACATAATAAAAGCACTGCTACTACGAAATTTACGAAAAGCTAATCACAACTCTAATTCTAATGGGGTTTATCATTAAATATTTCAAGTAATACTTGAGGAAAAATCTTATAAAGAAAAAAATATATATATATATGTATAAGAACAAATGAAGTTTTACCGCTCCAGGTCAACTGAGGATTTTTTTTTTTTTTTTTTTTTTTGCTAGACATCTGCTAAAACAGTTCAGGTTGTACGAGTTTTTGTAACGAGGTTCAGATCCGAATTCGATGTCTCAACTACAAATCATACATGGGGCAGCTTTTTTTGTGTGTGACATGCAGCATAAAAACCAATAAGAAACTGCATGTTTCACTTGATTACATCCTTACTGCTATTGTATGCCTATTTAACCTGATGATACAACGCTAAACACATCGGCGATGGAAATAAAATTCGAATTGCTATTTTTCTCCGTGTGTTCCATTTCATTACCTTGAGCAAAAAGTCTGATAAAGATCATGTTTGCCTTTGCAATTTTGTTTTTATTCCGGTTTGGAGACAAATTAAAAGAACTTTCAAATTTACCTAGGTCGCTGAAGGAAGTACGAGAGAGAGAGAGAGAGAGAGAGAGAGAGAGAGAGAGAGAGAGAAGAGAGAGAGAGAGAGAGAGAGAGAGAGAGAGTACCTTAGCAATTTTGTTTTTATTTTAGTTAGAAGACAGACTTGGCATGAATGTACCTAGGTCACTGAAGGAAGTACGAGAGAGAGAGAGAGAGAGAGAGAGAGAGAGAGAGAGAGAGAGAGAGAGAGAGAGAGAGAGAGAGAGAGAGAGCGTACCTTAGCAATTTTGTTTTTATTTTAGTTAAAAGAGAGACATGACATGAATTTACCTAAGTCACTGAAGGAATAAGA
>NC_089790.1:9397500-9400000 GCF_040412425.1 Macrobrachium rosenbergii
AAATGGGATTCTTTTCTGTTTTCGGGAGAACAATATTATTTCCTGATTATAAGATGGGAGATGTTTCTTTAATTGCAAGGTTTCTTAATTTGCCAGTTAAGACAAATTTTTTGTTTTTTTTATTTTGAAAGATAGTATTAGAGTGAATATAAGTTTATTAAGAAATATTTAGCAATTTTGGGTGTAAATACATAAAATTTTACGAAGTGACAAGCATTCCGCAATATTTAATAAATAAAAAAAATAAAAATAGAAATCCATATTCAAACTTATACTAAACTTCCAAGATCAAAAAACCACTTTTTTATAACTGACAAACTAGAAAACCTTAATATTAAAGAAACATCCTCCATCTTGTAATCAGGAAATCATCGTTCTTCCGAAAACAAGACCAAAATCACATTTATCACTTTCAAGAAAAAGCCATTACCAAGTTGCACACACGCGCGCACACACACACACACACACAGACATACACTTTACGGAGCAAACACTCATCTAATTATCACCCAATAATTCACGGGCGATCGCTAATCTGAGCGTACCGGTCAGTAAAATCATGAAGGGCGAGTGTTCCTTAAGGAAAAAGAGAGAGAGAGAGAGAGAGAGAGAGAGAGAGAGATCTGAAGCACTGCAAAAAAATTCCGAGATATATATAGGAATGAGCTACACTACAGGGTTTAATCTCTCTTGAAGTTAAATATGCTCTGTAATCTAAAAGAACCTGCTAGGGGAATAAAATGGAATACGGGAGAGAGAGAGAGAGAGAGAGAGAGAGAGAGAGAGAGAGAGAGAGAGAGAGAGAGAGAGAGAGAGAGAGAGAGAGAGAGAGATAGATAATAAACATACTGAAAGGTTTGTATCAAGTATATATATATATATATATATATATATATATATATATATATATATATATATATATATATATATATATATATATATATATATATATATATATATATATATATATATATATATATATATATATATATATATATATATATATATATATATATATATATATATATATATATAGGTATGAATTTATCCATAAAATCCATTTACATAGAGTCATTAGAAGAATTATACCTCAAGAGATGTAATGACTGAAATCGCAAATGCAGCCAACAGCAATCTCCTGTTGAATCGTCATCTCATCAATTCCACGCAGATGAAACACGGAGAAAAAGAATATATGAAAAGTGTGCGAGCGCAAAATGAAGCAAGTTTTGCTTCAGACCAGCAGATTATAATTTTTTTCCTTTGAGATTTTAACATTACCTCGACATAAATGCTTGATGAAAATAATACAATGCTATGTGTCTTAATTTTATCTATGATTTCTTCATAAAACTGAAATCTTTTATGACGGAGTTTTTCCTCATGAAAACAGCTCTTCTTTTAGAGAGAGAGTATCACTCTGAATAAAGTATATAACTTTGATAACTAGACGGTTTGCGGAACTTTATTAATGTTAAAGGGCCATGTAAGGTCATCTGCTCATGGAATGACCTAATAGACTTCAGAAATGCGACTATAAACCAATGAAACCAGGCTAACTAGCTGTCAGTGTACACACGAAAAAGCCACTTCACTTGATAAAATAAGAAAGACAAGTGCATTATGACATTAAAACAAAAAAGAAATCGAAAACGAATTCCGCTTCAACGAAGAGCGCACATACTAAGTAACAACTGATTGTCTTCAATCATGTCTTGGCAATGCCTGTGCACATATCGTTCAAAATTTAAATTTCAAAATTTAAATTATAATATATATATATATATATATATATATATATATATATATATATATATATATATATATATATATATATATATATATATATATATATACATACAGTGAACAGGTGTTCCCTCTGCTATATATATATATAGCAACCATCTAATAGGATGCTGATCACACCTTTCCAAATTGCATACTCACCTCAGTTAGACTGCAAAATAAAAAAAAGGTGTGAGGTGATGAATTGGCACAAAATAAAGGTGAATGAATATCACACGCGACCAAAAAAGGGGATAAGCACGTGCAGGAATCCACCCCACTCTTGAAATATGTGCGTGTGTTGCAATTCCGAGAACCCTAAGGAAAGGACTTCTCCAATATCTACATATTAATTAATCTCCCGCTAAAACTCCGCCAGTGGAGAGTGAAAATCTTGCTAATGAACAAAACTTCAGGCATCATTTCAACACTTTCATAAGCCTTGAACTTCCTGAAAACTCTGCTGAAAAAACTGCCACGAATTTTAGATCATTATTAATGGCGACCATTATATCCCCGAAATAAGACCAACGGCCCTAGGCCATCTTTCCTCTTTTCCGAACATCAATCGGGAGCATTAAAGAATCCTCTTCAGGAGCTCTCGGGGGAAAGGTTACATCCATCACCACTCACCTGTCTCACTCCCGTCACCCAGGTGCTACCCTCCCACCCAATCCGTCAGCCCACCCCTCCAGTATCCTCCCCCCAGCCCCCA
>NC_089790.1:9402500-9410000 GCF_040412425.1 Macrobrachium rosenbergii
AGCTCCACCACACGTAGAAATATATTATCATTTCATTTGCGGTAAAGTACAGCATAAAATGTCGGATTTGCAGACAATACAAAAAATAAAAATCCCCATATATATAACTTACCTCAATACATAACGTAATAATGAATTCAATTTCAACGTGATTCCCCAAAAACGACAAAATATCACAGACCCTAAATGACCGAATATAGGCAACCATTAGGAGCTTACACCCCTTATCACGCTCCGTGCTATAAACCCTACGCGTAAAAAGAGTATAAATCAAAGTGCGGGGTGTGTACCGATAAGGACAACGTGTCACTGGACTCAAGGTAAAATTCGGCAGAGACATCGAGTCCATCGCAACAGCCTCTTTTAGAGAGAGAGAGAGAGAGAGAGAGAGAGAGAGAGAGAGAGAGAGAGAGACCCAGCAACCGACTTCCATTTGTACCTATTGACCTCCTATAGAACAGAGAAGCCTGGGAAATTGACACAAGAGTTGGCCACCAAAACAATGTGAGAATATAAATTGGTGGGGACCTTAACTGTTGGGGTATAGGCTTTGAATTAACAGACTGATAAATAAAATGGAAATAACACAACTAGTTTCTCAATGTCCTTCATTTTCGAATTTGGAAACAGAAGCAACATTCACTTATTTACATTAGAAAAAAAAGTAGTAAAATTCGTTTTAACTGTTAGGAATGTGTGGCACCTTTTACATGTCACCATTCGTGTGGGCTATCATGGGCCAAATTCCAAAATTTATGGGTTCCTGAATTCCGAGGATAGTAGGACTCGCATAAACCTGGTATTTCAAACATCGTAGTTCCTCAAATTCTACCCTACAAACTTTCATACCCGCGTTTCATTCACCAGAGAAGGAGTTTCGGCAGAAAATGGTTTCTTTCCAAAAGTAATAGACTTTGGATTTTTATACCGTTATTCATCACAAAACAATCAATAACTTTATTATAATAATTTTGAGAATGTTAATTTTGTAAGGTGCACATGTTGTTATTGTCCTTTACACTAAGAGCAGAGGATCCTTGTGTTATTGCTCACAATATATAAATGTTCTCTATAGTACATCTGAAATGCATTTAGCAGTCTCTCTCTCTCTCTCTCTCTCTCTCTCTCTCTCTCTCTCTCTCTCTCTCTCTCTCTCTCTCTCTCTCCGCCTATTTGATCTTTATCTCCAAATCTTTAAATCATAACTTTATATTTACTTATGAACACTCATTATACATTATTTAATGTGATACACCGCTGTGACGAATAGTACAGCTTTAAAGACCAATTGTAGCTTCATATGGTCACCTTCAGGCATATCCGGGTGTGGAGCAAGGCTACACCCAAGGCTCCTTAGCCTCCAGAATAATTTACTGAAATCCGGGTAAGCAGCCGAATTCGTTCAATTAAAAACAATATTGCTAAAATCAAAACATATCGTAAGTTGCAGCAATGGCTTAACTACCCAGCGTATCGTTTGTAAAACTTTCACACAGTGGCGATATACATAATGAGTACCTTTTTGAAAGTAATGAGGAAGAGATAAGTAAGAGGAGAGAGGGGAAAGAAGAAGAAAACACGAAAAGGGAGAGGCGTGAAGAAAGAGGAGTCGAACTGCCGGATTTGGAGGGATAGCTCGGACTTGGAAGTTGAGAATGATTGGAAACGTGGAAGTGGTAGTAGAGGTCGTGAAGACAGAGGAAGGGGTTAAAGAAGCCAAAGCGATATAATGAAGACAGAGGGAGAGGTTAAAGAAGCCAAAACGATATAATGAAGACAGAGGGAGGGGTTAAAGAAGCCAAAACGATATAATGAAGACAGAGGGAGGGGTTAAAGAAGCCAAAACGATATAATGAAGACAGAGGGAGAGGTTAAAGAAGCCAAAACGATATAATGAAGACAGAGGGAGAGGTTAAAGAAGCCAAAACGATATAATGAAGACACGGGGAGAGGCTAAAGAAGCCAAAACGATATAATGAAGACAGAGGGAGAGGTTGAAGAAGCCAAAACGATATAATGAAGACAGAGGGAGAGGTTAAAGAAGCCAAAACGATATAATGAAGACAGAGGGAGAGGTTAAAGAAGCCAAAACGATATAATGAAGACAGAAGGAGAGGTTAAAGAAGCCAACACGATATAATTGAGGGAAGTTCCCTGGATTGAGAAATTGAACATTGGGAAAGGAAGATATATACAGCAATACCTCAATCTTACACGATTCGAGTTGCGAGAATTCACAGACACATGAATTTTTCATTGGAACCTAACTAATCGTCACATGCGATTTTTTCACAGACATGCGACATTTGCGAATCCTTGAGAGAGGAGAGAGAGTGTGAGTGAGAGAGATAAGGGTTGTCCTTATTTAAGAGAGCGAAATTATTAATCAATTATTAGAGAGAGAGAGAGAGAGAGAGAGAGAGAGAGAGAGAGAGAGAGAAAAGGAGGTATAAAGCTACAATCTGTTCCCTGTTATCATTCAAACACACGCATGCAGTTAATTTCTTTAAACTGAATTAAAGGTTTTTATCTGAATTACCTGGATTGAAAGTCTGAATATGTGACAGAGTCAATACCGCAAATTCAAAAGCCAGGTTTCTGATTTAAACTAAAATCCATCAGTCAATTGACGTGTCAGTATATTAGTCTTGTAACTGACTGAATCACTTACAAGTCAGCTCACTGATGGAGTGTAGTTTACATCTGAAACTGGGACTTTGAACTTTGTGTCGACTCGGTCATATATCCAGAATTTCAATCCTGAGGGTGGCTTCGGACTTGGCCTTGGCATTGAAATTCGTGGATTCGACTTTGACAGTTATCTCTCTCTCTCTCTGTATATATATACATATATATATGTATACATATATATGCATGTATGTATATGTATATATAAAATTCAACAGCCCGTACAAAACTGCATAACACGTTAATACGAATAAACTAAACAAAGGAAAATATGTGTACGCTTAAAAGATATTATTATTCTCGGTCCTCGTATTCAAGAAAAATCACAGACAAGCATAACTTGAATTAATACAATGAAACACTTGTATAATAATAATAATAATAATAATAATAATAATAATAATAATAATAATAATAATAATAATAATAATAATAATAATAATGACGAACTTGCATAAAATGAATAAAGATCACTGCCAAAAAAATTTCAATAAACTTACATAATGGTTCCTCATTAAAAGAAAAATTCGCAAAAATACTTCCTGAAATTACTGGGCGGAATAAAAACCTACTGACGATTAGTTTTTTTTTTTTTTTATATAGAGAACGCAGTTCACTCATTATTATTCAGCAGGGACACATAATCTACCTTCCACTTGGTTTTTTTTTTTTTTTTCATCGTACGCCATATTTAGAAGAACTGTAAAAAAATATTTGAAATCGAATATTTTATTTCATCATGTCTTGCGGATGTTAAAGGAATGATAACTGAATATTTAGTTATCCAATGGCTAAAAGAGTGGACCAAATGATCAGTTTCGTAAGACGCTTTCCTGCAACATGCTTCAGAGAGAGAGAGAGAGAGAGAGAGAGAGAGAGAGAGAGAGAGAGAGAGAGAGAGAGAGAGAGAGTCTCAACATCATTAGTTTAGTCATGGGATTAACTGGCATCTAACTGTATATGTTCTTTAGGAGCTGGCTTGTGATTTTAGGGTTAATAAATGATCAATCTGTCACTTGTCTACAAGGTTAGATAAGAACCGTTAATAGATTAGGAACATCATGATATCTTTAAAAAAAATTGATGAATGTTAATTGACCATGAGGCAAAGTCAGGTTTTCTCTTTTCTCTACATACACATGATACTTATTATGTGCAGATAATACGCGTACACACACACACACACACACACACACACACACACACATATACATATATATATATATATATATATATATATATATATATATATATATATATATATATATATATATATATATATAAAGTTGTATTTATCTACAGATGCAAAGCAGGAAGCATTATCTACTAACTTTTAAATCCGTCAACAAAATATACTTCGTAAGCAATTGAAAAACAAAAGAGTTGCCCGGGGTATTATGCAACGACGCCTCACTCTGAAAAATCTCTATGTGTTGAAACAAACTCTAAGTATTTATCGGAGATATAGTTAAATAAAAAAAAGATATAGGTCAACAGCAACGGCCATTCTTGTAAAAGCTTTCCCGTATAGGATGCCTTCGCTTTAGTGATACGGAATAGGCCTAATTAGTGGCGGCTACCGGACATATGAAACGGCCTTCAAGCAACGTGTTGGTGGATTAATCCGGCCTAAGCAATTTTTTCTTCATTCTGAGAAAATAGGCTTCAAAGAATTTCATATCATTCAGAGCTTCTAGGCAGCTCATCTTTTGTGGAAATTTTGTTTGGAAAATCTGATAACGCAGACAGCTGAATTTTTTATGTTATATAGAGTATCAAAAATTGAGACAATCTGACTGGAAAACTCAAAAACTTGAAAAAAAATGGGTTACAACAGTTCGTCAAAACAGGGACGAATTTCAACATTTGGATACTTGATAAACTCACTGGACATCTGAAGACTTCAATTATAGAGGCCAAATAAATAAGATAGCCTTATTTGAAAAGAATATCGTTATACTTTATAAAGACATGTCGGTGACAAGGTTACAGGCTTCCTATTAAGAAATAAATACATTTGAAGGTTAATATAAGAATCCCGAAATTATTATAATTTTAAGGAGCACGTTCGTAACATTTTTTCATCGACAGTGACATGAGGAAGTTCTAACAAGCCGAAATGGATTATAACAGCAGGACAAATTTTAATGATGTTTCTCTTCAATTTTCGACACATACAGAAATTGCAAGGGAGTAAAAACGTTATATTTATTAAGGTTCAGGCACAATAAACAAAAATATGAATTATTAATTATACCATTTTAAAACATGAAATTGCTAATTATGTCACTATTATCAACATCTAAATTTGAGTTTTGACTGTTAAGTTTATGTCTAAATTTGAGTTTTGACAGTTAAGTTTATATCTACGTAGATCAGTCAATACATACTGAAAGAGCTTATAATAACATGCGTATGTATTTTACAAAACGGCTGTGCTTTCAATTCCTCAATACTACTACTGCTGCTTTTCCTACTACTGCAATTCCTTCTGCTCTTGGAGTTCAGTATGTTCCCTCACCGCTTGTACCAGACGGCTAAGGTTTAATATCCACTTGAGTCAACTGAACTGTGGCACTAATCCTACCCATGAAAAAAAAGTGAGGTTACGCGATAAGCGAGAGACTCTGGGCACTCCACTAACCTGAAAACATCTAAACCACTTGGTAGCGGCTTCGTCCACTGAATGTATAGAATACAAAGTAGGTTACAAGTAAGGGAAGAAGAAGAAGAACCGACAGAGAAAGAGGCTACAAAAATTACTTAAAGCTTTTCCCCCCTCAAAAGTATTCTGCAAAGGGACGATCGCAAGAGTTAAAACATATGTTTTCCCCAAGAAAACAAATAAAAAAAGTCTTTTAAATGAACGGCAAAACTGAATGTGAAAAAAAAATGGACGACAACAACTGCAAAAGACTAAGAAAAAACAAATGCCGAGCGACATCTGGTGCAAACAATCGTGCGTTATCAGTTGCAATATAGAAAGATAAAAAAGAAAATGTAAAATAAAAACTCATCGTTGTTAAGCACCTGCTTAGGTTTCATATGTCAGGATGGTAGAAGTGACACGTTTGCTTTGTTATCTTGGACGCAGATGCTATTGTACATACATACAACCATACATACACACACATGTATATATATACCCATACATAAATATATATGTATATGTGTTTATATATATATATATATATATATATATATATATATATATATATATATATATATATATATATATATATATATATATATATATATATATATATATATATATATATAAAATATGCCACGTCAAACGATGTCAAAGTAAAATTAATTAAACATGTGGATACAAAGCAATGAAGTCTACATGAATGGTGATGTAAAACTAGTAGGGGCATTTAAAAGTCTTGATGTCTGGGATGCACCGTCAAACGATGTCAAAGTAAAATTCATTATCAATTTTCTACTTTAGTCTGCAATGCTGGTATAGTTTTTTGGCACTATTAATCTAGAGAGAGAGAGAGAGAGAGAGAGAGAGAGAGAGAGAGAGAGAGAGAGAGAGAGAGAGAGGAGGCTCACAGAAGGGCGAAACATTTAGCAATCTAAATAATGTGAACGTAGGGCTGTTGTACATTTTACGCATCACCGATTTATCCCATAGAAGATGACAATGAAATGCGTAAATGCCAAAGATGATGGCGGGATCCCTATTATGAGGCTTACAGAACCTTATCCGTATGATAAATTTACGGATATCCGCCCAACTGTAGACATAATACGTGTTTAAACTTAAAATCATATTTATAATTAATTACCTAAAAATATAGCCTATCCGGAGAGCTTTCGTACTTTTAGGTATAATAATTACAAACGCACTGGTTTAGGCTGATATCTGCATGTGTGATTTCTACGGGTATCTATCACTCTAAGGAGCCACGATGCTGCCCTCGGCGTCTGCAGAAACCCTGTTCAGTACCCATGTACCCTGGCGACAGGTTGGTGCGCTAGGAATCTAGGGGCCAACTCGACCCTAAGTGTACCCAGTTACCTGAGAAACATATCGACAAGCCAAGGCCACGATATCCTTTAAGATAACCAAGTGGATGGATCTTTCCTTTACATCTGAGTGATTACGGATTTCAGATGAGTGAGCAGAATCTGCTAGCCAAGGAGATCATATGAAAAAATGAATGTATCAATTAAGATTGGTATTTGCAGCAATCCGTAAAGAGAAAACGCTGACCACACTGATTTTTAAGACGAAAAAAGGGCAGAATGATATTACGTAATTATTTGGCATCAAGGAAAAAAGTTTTTTTTAAGTGTTATTTCACTATCTACGAAAATTCTTTACAAGAATGGCGTACTTCCTCATAGGAACAGAAGACCTCGTCGAATTTTGGAAATGATTAAAAAATAAATAAAAACTAAAAACAGGTTATGAAACCATCCGCTGAAACTTCTTGGCGCCAATCCGGACTGATATATTCATTTCTCAGCGAATACTTACGTCATCATTCACTTGTTATCTCCCTCTCCACAGCCAATTACCTAACTAAGCAAATTCTGAGGTTCTGGGAACAATTAAAAACAATAAAAGAGGTCGTACAGCCAGGAAGAAAGCGATCCATGATTATTGACTATCTTTTTTAAACATAAACTTCCACTCCTTCCAGATCTCTCTCTCTCTCTCTCTCTCTCTCTCTCTCTCTCTCTCTCTCTCTCTCGTGCAACTTGGCAGGTTTCCAGATCACTCATTATCTTAACCTCCTATTAGATGGACATGGCCCCTGAATACTAATAATCCGATAGATGGAATGCTAAGAAATA
>NC_089790.1:9412500-9445000 GCF_040412425.1 Macrobrachium rosenbergii
ATAATGGAAGGTCAGGCATTAAAAACAGTACACGAATTAAACTTCCGAATCAAACAGAATGGCCATTACAAGACAATGTGAGTGAGAAGAAAGAAAAAAACCTCAATTCTCACACGGCCGGTACACTGAAGTAGCAGTCACGACTTGCCCGAAAAGAAAAAAAAAAAAATGGGCACAAAAAAGCGAGGAGCGAAAAAGAAAGACCGCACTGCTAAAATCCTGATTATAAAAACATGAGGGGGACGGGAAATGGTGATGATGTTCTCGGAATGAAATATATTCTACGTCCGTGTACCGAGTGTACGTGCACTTCTCTCTCTCTCTCTCTCTCTCTCTCTCACAACCACACACACACAGGCAATTTAGTTGAATATACTTGTAACCACTCATTAATCTCTAATAAATTCAGACCGACTGGTAAAAGAATATTACAAAACAGTTGATAACTTACATGCGTTCATTCATTAACAAAAAAATCAGGATTGTAAACACGAGCACACATTCATACTTGGTCGGTACACGTTAGACAAATCGTCCCCTAGCGTCTGCTGGCGTCATCCAATGAACCCCCATTGTATAGAAACCTGTTTAGAAAGTACTCTTAGTGGATGGTTGATTCTATATATGGTATAGTGTATATAAAAATATATGCATACAAATATATGTATATATGGTATATATGCATATATATACATACATATACCTGTGTATATATATATATATGTATATATGTGTATATATATATACATATATATACGGTATATAATTCAATCTCAATCTTTCCCAGTTAAGCCAGCAGCGTCACTTCTCACCTTCCCTCTGACCTCAAATTCATAATTTTTTTTTTTTTTTTCTCTCCCAACAAAGAAATTTTCGTTTTTCAAGTCTCTTCTTCTTCACCCCGTTTATCATCTCGTTATATCTCTCTCCTCATCTGCCTGCGAGCTCTTTGTTCCTTCTTTTTTTTTTTTTTTTTTTTTTTGATGATTTGACGGTGGATCATGAGAGATAAGGAGGCGTTCATGAAGATTCTCCTCGTCCGCGAAAGTTGCCGTTTTATGCCGCGCCGAGAGTCGTAGGAACACCACTCTGTTCTGTCAAGGGAGGACCCGCCTGTCTGTACGTCAGTCATTGCGGGTTCTCTCTGCGTGGATATGCCGCATGTATGCCTCGCACGGGCATATAAGACGCTAATGGGGTTGATTGATTTGTAGCTATTAAAACTGGCGTCACATCTGATGGGAATGGATGAGAGAATGCCATTGCTTGTTCCAAATACTATTTTTAAAAAATAATTTTTTTTTAATTATGATAAATTCGACATAACGAAACTTGTGCCTCTTTCGGAAATTGAAATCAGTCTTGAGACGTCCATCATCTTTTATACAAGGAAGGGAAAGTCTCAATTTGCCCAAATAAAAATAAAATAAAACTACATACAAAAAATGCAATTAAGACTGCCCTTTACTTCCCTACTTCCATCCCTGACTCTCTCGTCACTACTCCTCCCTCCTCTCTCTCTCTCTCTCTCTCTCTCTCTCTCTCTCTCTCTCTCTCTCTCTCTCCTTGGTAACTGGAAATATTAATTAGCGCTGCTTTATCTAACTTATTTCCTTTAACTTTCATCCATTATATCTACATCCATCTACCTACTGAAGACGAGTTCTTATCTATCTACTGAAAAATTTCATTTGTAAATAAATTTATTCCAGTAAAGTAAAACAAGACTCTTTGTGTGCGTAGATTGTCTAGAGACATGTTACCACTAAGCCTATTTCAAACTCTGTTCCATTCTCATTCTTTTACCTTTACTTTTTACCATTCTCAATCTCTTACATTCACCTTTACATCACCTGTCACGGTCTGTCACGTTGAACAAACATCTCACGCTTTATATTCTTTTATTAGCGGTCTCCAGCTCAAGGTTCTTATTATGGCAGCGGCCGAAAACCAACCAGCAACATTTCCCGGAGCTTTCGGCGCACGCCGGAATATCCGGCAACCCCCGTCGCCGACCGGAAGTGAAAAGGGCGTGAGAAATTTCCCGGCGAGAAATCTACGTGATTTCACCATAACCGAAGTCGATCGTTAAACAGAGACACATTGTCTATAGGAGAGAGAGAGAGAGAGAGAGAGAGAGAGAGAGAGAGAGAGAGAGAAAACATTATTTCATTAGATTATCTGGACAGCGCTCTGTTGCTTTCAGTAATGAGATTGCGATTTCTTTCAGCATCACGAGAAATGGACTGATCAGGTGATGATATAATGAAGAACTCGCTATGAAAAGTACACACACACACACATATATATATATATATATATATATATATATATATATATATATATATATATATATATATATATATATATATATATATATATTATTTGAAGCTAACAAATAAAAGAAAGCAAATACTAGACACAAATACAAATTAAACAATTATGAAATAGATACGGCTATAACAAGCGCCCAAGAGGGCCGGGAACCAACAAATGACGAGAGAAGAGGAAGAGCTTAAATGTGATACACTAAAATGAAGGACCGGCTCCTTCCCTTAGCTGTGCTACACTACATGAAAGGAGCTGGACTTAGAATAGATACCATCTGCATAGGATTAAGCGAAACGAAAGCCATCTGTAGACAACCATTTTTTTCCCCCCTTAGACTGGAGGTTATAGAGTATGCAGAGAGATGAAAAACCTGAACAATTAAAGGACCAAAACTGGAATCGTAGGGATGATCCCTAAACCCAGTTCTTACTTATGTGAGTTGGCAGTCTTTGAAAAGGAACAAAAAAATAAAAAAAAACATAAATAAATAAATAGATAAATTTTCTTTCAGTAAACGGAATTTTCCTTAAGAAACAATGCAACCCTTGACTCCATTTTTTTTTTCAGTTCACAGACCTTCCCCTTTTGGCAAAACATTCATCACGTCTCCGTAGCACAATCAACGTTATCTGGGTTCAACGATTAGCGACAGTCTCGGAAGTAGGTTTTCCTAAATGTCGCAAAAAAAAAAAAAAAAAATGGTAACGGGCGCCACCCTAAACCTTTTCCCATCCCATACACTGCCGACATTAGTGGAGACGAACATACCCCTATACCTGAATTTCTGATGAGCTTATCTCTAACAGTCCAGCCAATATCACCGACGGCACAGTAGTTTTTCTACACACACAAGTGCTGGGGCAAGAATTTTAAGTATAAGGAGACCTGAAATAGCGTTAAGATGTTTGGACACTCCAAATCAGGGCGTTCAGACTGAAACGAGATGGTTCGGCAAACGGCGTTAGAAGAGAAACGTAAACAACACAATAATTGTGACATGAGGTGGTCCGACCAATAGCACATGCTGGGGCGACTGTTTCACAGTTTGAAAGTAAAGGTACTGGGCATTGATAAAAACGTGGTTCTTGATTAGAACCCGCAACATGCACCATTCGCTAAATGAGGTGGTTTGGAAAACGACGCTTTTATGTCATTTGCTACCTGAGGGGTTCGATAAACCCCTCCGACGAATAGCAGGGTGTCAAAAGGACACTTCTGGACCACGTCAAACATCGTGTGTCCCGAAAACTGACGACAGATTTAGATCACTTACATTATAAAAGTGATTCGACAAGTGGCATACTTAAACCATTTCCAAAGTAGAATTCGACAAATAACATGCTTAAACCATTTCCAAAGTAGGATTCGACAAATGGCATACTTAAACCACATCCAAAATAGGATTCGACATATAGCATACTTAAACCATTTCCAAAGTAGGATTCGGCAAACGGCATACCTGAACCATATCCAAAATAGGATGAGTTCGACGAACGGCATTCTTAAAATCGTTCACACTGCCATCGGGGAGACTCCTTACCTCGTTTACAAGCGAACGAACACGCGGGTACGATTATGCAGTTCGATTGTACAGCTGTCGTCAGGCTCACGAGCGATTCGAGCAGCCTGTAATCTGAGCATCTCTGGGTGTAACTATCACATCAATTTGGCATTCGGTGAATATTCACACGAAAATAGCGAAAAAATAAGAAGTTATGTGAGTGTGCCACCCTTTGCGTCGGGTATATCTGGTGAAAATGGGCACACTTACAACTCTCTCTCTCTCTCTCTCTCTCTCTCTCTCTCTCTCTCTCTCTCTCTCTCTCTCTGAGATCCCTACATATAATAACATTCAAGACTGACCGACCGTAACCACAGCCGTTAATCCATGCACAGTTATGTTTAAAAAAGAATAAAAAGAAAAAGGCCTTTCTGATAAAAAAAAAAAAAAAAAGGTAGAGCGGAAAAAATCAACAAAAACTAGTTAGGATCCGAATTAATTAGCGCAACCACGAATGAACATATATATACACACCTATGAACATATATACACCTATGTTCATAAGGAATATTAGAATAAGAATTCTACAGTGCATTTTGTTATTGAACGCAATCTTAATAATCACTGACTCCTCAAACAAGCATAAAAAAAAAGTCACTGACAAACCTGACACTGTCTTAATTTCTACCTTGATCACTTCATAAAACATTTATATTGTGCCACTTCGAATATGCAACGATAACACATCATAATCTTTAGCGCTGATTGAGTAATTTCGGCAGCGTTGTCGTCGTGCTGACGCTGAACACTGTCGGACAAAAACAGCAGTGGGTGTACACAGTACACCTACAAAGTCGACCTGATAGCTTATTATAGTACGAGTATACAGTATCTGAAACTTACATGGTTGCTCACTAGACCCCGATGATAATATAAATGCGATCTATTTCGTACAGTTCAATAATATTACTATTAAGAAGAGCTAAACAGACCACAGTTCATACAGAAATATAGTGTATAAGGTAGAGTAAAGTATTAAAACAAATGACTGGAAAATATAGTTGGGTATCAAAGCTGGGTATTCTGATTCTGAGAGACTTCAGGAAGACTGGAACTATAACGCACGACGCAAGTATAACTACAATCCTCAAACTGCATAGCTCAGTAACACTCTCTCTCTCTCTCTCTCTCTCTCTCTCTCTCTCTCTCTCTCTCTCTCTCTCTCTCTCTCTCTCTCTCTCTGTGGCGCTATTTGAAATTTTCCTGTCTTGAAATCCTACATCCTCTTTTCGTTTCCAAAAACTGCCATTCCTCTGCAACCCTCAAACTGCACAGCTCAGTAATCTCTCTCTCTCTCTCTCTCTCTGTGTGTGGCGCAATTTGAAATTTTCCTATTTTGAAATCCTACATCCTCTTCTCGTTCTAAAAACTGCCATTCCAAAACATGTCATTCCTTCTTTCCGTCCCACAGGCATTTGCACGACGCAAAAATTCAAAATAACATTTGATCATAATAATGTGGCCCTTTACATATGAGACAATCTCATCCATCCCTTCGTGCATGTTAAGAACGGCAGTGCAAAAAAATTTTTTTTTTAAGCGAGGGAAACATCACATGAAGAAACATCGTATTTCGACTTTTTTACGATTCCCCTATCGTAAAAATACAGTATGAATACATCACTACCTAGAACAACCAAGCCTCTTTATAATCCCGAAAGATTGGAGAATTTATTCTGTCAAGGGTACTAATCGTGCACTGAAAGACATTATAATCAAAACGAGCCGGAATATACTATGATGTACAAACAAAAAAAGAACAATCTTGAATGGTTATATTTTCGCATAATTTCATGACATTTTGCGGTCACATACTGACATTTCTGAATTCTTTGAAAAATACAGAAACTATCAACGACCAATTCTTGGAAAAATACAGAAACTATCAACGCAATTAACAACAAGTTATAGTTAAAAATATGGAAAATATCAACGCGATTAAGAACAAGTTATAGTTAAAAATACAGAAACTATCAACGCGATTAAGAACAAGTTAAGATTAAAAATACAGAAACTATCAACACGATTAAGAACAAGTTATGATTAAAAATATGGAAAATATCAACGAGATTAAGAACAAGTCAAGATTAAAAATACAGAAAATATCAACGAGATTAAGAACAAGTTAAGATTAAAAATAAAGAAACTATCAACGAGATTAAGAACAAGTTAAGATTAAAAATAAAGAAACTATCAACGCAATTAAGAACAAGTCAAGATTAAAAATATAGAAAATATCAAGGAGATTAAGAACAATTTAAGATTAAAAATATGGAAAATATCAACGCGATTAAGAACAAGTTAAGATTAAAAGTATAGAAAATATCAACGCGATTAAGAACAAGTTAAGATTAAAAATATAAAATAAGATAAGAATACAAGACTTAGACCAAAGGCCAAGCACTGGGACCTATGAGGTCATTCAGCGCTGAAAGGAAAATTTAGAGAAAAGGAGGTCTGAAAGGTGTAACAGGAGGAAAACCTCGCAGGGGTACTATGAATCAATTGTTAGGAGAGAGTGGAAACTAAGTTAGAAGAAAGAGAATATGAACGGAGGTGATTAATATAGAAACTATCAACGCAAATATGAACAAGTTAAGATTAAAATAATCTTAGTCGACCAAAGGGAACTACCCCAAATATTCCCGGGAATACTTATTCCTACTGGCATTACTTATACAGCGATAATTAGAAAAATTATAATAAAGTCAGATTTCCGAGCTTTTATTAAAAAAACGAACAAGTCAAGAATAAAATAATCTTAGTCGACCAAAGGGAACTACCCCAAATATTCCCGGGAATACCGATTATTACTGACATTACTTATACACCGATAATTAGAAAAATGACAATAAAGTCAGATTTCCGAGCTTTTATTAAAAAAACAAACAAGTTAAGATTAAAATGATCTTGGTCTACCAAAGGGAACTACCACAAACATTACCGGGAATACCGATTCCTACTGGCATTACTTATACAGCGATAATCAGAAAAATTATAATAAAGACAGATTTCCGAGCTTTTATTAAAAAACGAAAAAGTTAAGATTAAAATAATCTTAGTCGACCAAAGGGAACTACCCCAAATATTCCCGGGAATACAGATTCCTACTGGCATTGCTTATACAGCGATAATTACAAAAATGATAATAAAGTTAGATTTCCGAGCTTTCACTAAAAAAAAAACTCTGAAATCGTTTTCCATGTATGAATGAAAACTTCCTTGACAGGAAGGGCATTATATATACCTTATATAATATTCATAGCAGATCCTCTCACCTCATGTTAATCCATCACTTTTCATAAAAGGAAGCGATGAGTCACCATCGTGATTTGAGTATTAATTACACTAGAGAGAGAGAGAGAGAGAGAGAGAGAGAGAGAGAGAGAGAGAGAGAGAGAGAGAGAGAGAGAGAGAGAGAGAGCTGAAGCACACAAAGTGAGGCTGAAGCACAAAGGCTGAAGACCAGGGTATATTCACGCATTAAGTATTTGGTTGTCTTACTATTTGCGAGATAAGTGAATACATAAGGCAGATTCTAAGCATACTTTATATATATATATATATATATATATATATATATATATATATATATATATATATATATATATATATATATATTTTTTTTTAAATATATATTATATATATATATATTTTTTTATATATATATATATATATATATATATATATATATATATATATATATATATATATATATATATATATATATATATATATATATATATATATAAGGTATTACAATTTATTAAATAGTATAATTAAAAACTGTGAAGGAAATAATTAGACTTACAATGGCAAAAACTCATAAAAATAACATGAGGAAAAAACCAAAAGAAAAAAAAAACCACCAATTAAAGGGGAAAAAAAGCTAAAAAAAAAATATTCCGCTAAAATACCAGCAGCCCACCTAGCGGAACATGCGGCGGCGACGACGCTGACGTGGGCAGCCATCCAACCCCACACACATATGGCGCTCTTGAAAACACCGCCAGCATTTTCCCGTATTCCATACGCCAGGCAAAGAATAAACAGACGCAAGCAGGAAGGCAAAACAAAAGACAGTCGAAGAAAAAGACGCCGCCAAAACAAAAGGACACGTTATACTCTAGGTATATATTTCACAAAATAACATCCGGACATACAATGGATCCGAGTAGCAGCAGAGCCGGATTGAAGGGACATCCAGAGGAGGGGGAGGGAGGGAGGGAGGAAGAGGAAGGGAGGGAGGGAGGAAGGAAGAGGAAGGGAGATGAAGGGATCACACACGGTAGGAGGAGGAAGGGGGAGAACCCACAGAGCAAAATCAGGGTGGAGGCACGTTTTTTAACCAAAAAGTTCGATGGGATACAGCGTTTTTCTAGCCGAAATTGAGGGAGGGGGGCCAGCTGTTAGCAAGCAAGAGATGGGTAGACGAGGCGGGGGCGGGGGAGGACACAGACTTGTAGGGTCTATGGGGGAATGATACCGGGGAATAGTCCAAATGACGAAAAATGCTTTTCTGGTAATATATATATATATATATATATATATATATATATATATATATATATATATATATATATATATATACTCGTATATATATATATATATTATATATATATACCGCGCGTGTAAACGTAAGTATTATCCAAATGAAATTAGCTTCCTTCCTTGAGCTTAACTATCGAGATGATTTTATTTACTAATGTTTTAGAACAGCAATATATATACGTATGCACACACGTCCCCTTACTTTTCATGTATGGCTGTATATTCATAGACAATCTTAAGGAACACCCGAGATTTGACATTTTAAGGATGACTGAAAAGTGTTTTAGAAACGATGCTTTTATGAGCAGGGCACCTAAATCTTTTACAGGAACGTAAAACTCACCAAAACACTTTATATGAATAATTAGCTCCTGTTCTTATATTGAAATTTTTACGTTTGTAAATTGGAAGGAAAATTTTCCTTTCAAAAACGCTAAATAAAGTTTCCCTTCGCTTTTCAAGTGTGTCATGTTTGTTAAGTATGCCAATATACTTCCTTCCGCTTTTCAAGTGCCATGCTTGTTAAGTGTGCCAATATTTTCCCCTCCGCTTTTCCATTGTGTCATGCTTGTCAAGTATGCCAATATACTTCCCTCCGCTTTTCAAATGCCATGCTTGTTAAGTATGCCAATATATTTCCTTCCGCTTTTCAAGTGTCATGCTTGTTAAGTATGCCAATATATTTCCCGCTTTCAAGTGTCATGCTTGTTAAGTATGCCAATATATTTCCCTCCGCGTTTTCAAGTGTCATGCTTGTTAAGTATGCCAATATATTTCCCTCCGCGTTTTCAAGTGTCGTTTGTTTTCAATATATTTCCCTCCGCGTTTTGTGTCATGCTTGTTAAGTATGCCAATATATTTCCCTCCGCTTTTCAAGTGTCATGCTTGTTAAGTATGCCAATATATTTCCCTCCGCTTTTCAAGTGTGTCATGCTTGTTAAGTATGCCAATATATTTCCCTCCGCTTTTCAAGTGTGTCATGCTTGTTAAGTATGCCAATATATTCCCCTCCGCTTTTCAAGTGTGTCATGCTTGTTAAGTATGCCATATATTCCCCTCCGCTTTTCAAGTGTGTCATGCTTGTTAAGTATGCCATATATTCCCCTCCGCTTTTCAAGTGTGTCATGCTTGTTAAGTATGCCAATATTCCCCTCCGCTTTTCAAGTGTGTGTCATGCTTGTTAAGTATGCCAATAAAATTCAACGAATAACGGAAAGGCTAATTTCAAGATTTTCCTCATTTCTATAGTTCTTCTACTTCCCTGTTTCCATTCCTCACTGTTCCAAGGGACCTTCAACAATGTTCTGAAGAAAGAGAGAGAGAGAGAGAGAGAGAGAGAGGTAATGTAAATCTGTACAAGAAATCTCGTACGCTTCGGAATGTGTCATATAAATTCCAGATGATGGAATCACATGGGTATGGGATCAGCCAGGGAACTAATGCCCGATACCCCAGGCATTCCCGTTACAATTTTTTTTTTTTAGTACTAATCAAAATGACAAATTAACGGTGGAAAATAACAACTAATACGACAAATGTGATAATAAAAGAAACACCTACACAGAAATAGCGTTCAGAATATTAGCACCAACAGCATTACAGTACCATCAAGAAAAAATGAGCAGGAAGCATAAAAAAATTTCTTCGTGTAAAACGAAAAGTGTAATGCAATAAAAATGTTTCCGGGCCATTAATTTCATAGCAAAAATGAACAGTTAAAGATAACTCCCACTGAAATGGCATGTAACTTTATAAACCCTCTTCTCGGGGAAAATTTATTTGATTCTAAGTTTATAATACACGGATTTATCAAAAGACGTCCCTGACTGGGAAAATTAATTTAAATTTTAAGGTCATACCGAGACAGGTTTCAGATGGAACTAATGACTGCCCAAATATTCGAGAACGAGCAGCTGAAACAGTTAGGAATGAAGAGTCTTACTCACAGGTGTACACATACACATACACGCAAGCACAAACACGCGCACACACACACACACACACACACACACATACACACACACATATACATATATATATATATATATATATATATATATATATATATATATATATATATATATATACATACATAGAGAGAGAGAGAGAGAGAGAGAGAGAGACATTAAATGTGTTTTTAATGTTAAACCTCAGTATTCGACAGTAACTTTATCATCGCATTCTTCGAACTCCCCACCAACGTCACGGGGTAATATATACAATAAATAATATTGTTAGCTTTCGTAGTTTATCAGTGAAAAAAAAAATCCTCTAGAACAAAGCGGACATGAAGTAACTCAACAAGGCTAAGATTTCTTTTTTATCATAAAAAGCCTGGGATAACAGAGAGAAGGGCAGAAGAAAGAGCGGGGGGGAGGAGGAGGAGGAGGAGGAGGAGGAGGAGGAGGAGGAGGAGGAGGAGGAGGAGGAGGAGGAGGAGGAGGAGGAGGAAGGGGGAGGACAGCAGAAGAAAGAGGGGGTGGGGTTGGGGATAGGAGTAGGAGAGATGGAGGGATCTAAGCAGGAGGAGGAAGAAGAGGAGGAGGAGGAGGTAGAGGGAGAAGGGGGGAGTGTGGGGGGTGTGGGGAGGAGGAAGAAGCGGATGAAAGAAAAGCAAATAATAAGGTTAGGTGTGGGAAACAAAGCCTCACAGCCACACAAAGGATAGAGACAAGAAAAATGAGACCCTCACTTTTATGGCAATCAAAAGCCGCAAAACAAACTTAGACCCAAAGAAAAGTACGTAAAAGAACACGCAAGAAAAAAATACACCGCATTGAAACGAGAAGAGAGAGAGAGAGAGAGAGAGAGAGAGAGAGAGAGAGAGAGAGAGAGAGAGAGAGAAAAAAGGCGGACAGAAAGAGCCAGGAAGAGAAAGAGAGAAAGTGAAAGACGCAAAGAAAGAAGGAGAGAAAGAATTACATTTAGTTGTTTGTAAGAAGGTCACTGTCCGATACAAGCCGCTCTGTTTATCCGGATCATTCCGATTTCGGTCGGGTAATCTTTCGAAAAAGTCGATTATGTATCCGGCTTGTACTGGATCCGGATTAATCCGCTTCCTGGCCATTCCTATGAACTATAACTATTCTAGTGAGAGGAATCTATCCTGGAGTCAATAATCGTCAACGGATCCATTTGCGGGCAAGAGCCCGTGCCGGAGTAAGGCCAGCTTTACCTGCATCTACAACAGATCAAGGGCAATACAACCAGTGGAATGATAATAACGCCACAAATTACATTCCGTTGCGGAATGAATCCTTTTTCTCCAAAGAATATTTGACACGTTCTTGCACGGCCGGACAACGCTTGATCGCTCAGCCATCGGAGGAGCCTTTTGAATGAACTTATAAAATTTATAAAAAAAAAAAAAAAAAAAAAAAGGAAAACTAATCCTTTTCACAGTGACAGCTACAATAAGAAAAGCCATCCATTACGCACACATGGATAGATGAGTGAGCATAAAAAAACACACACATACATGCAGATACATATTTGGATGTGCATGCATCTGTGCGTGTGTGTGTGTGTGTGTGTGTGTGTGCACGCGCGCGGATGAGTGAGTGAGTGAGTGAGTGAGTGAGTTTGTACTGTGCACATAAATACACATCAGAAAATCAAGTGAAAATACCCAAATCAAATACAGGCAGACCATAGGCTGGCAACACATCTAGATCAAAAGAATCACTGGAAAGAAACCTAAAAGAGTAATACCTGTCAGCAAACAAAGAGGAAAAATAGAGAAAAAAAGAAAACGGGAAGAAAAACCCCCAGCGAAAATTAAAAAAGAAAAAAAATATCCAAAAGAAAGAGGCGTAAAAACGGAAGAAAGAGAGAAAGAAAAGATCCGCCGTTGGACAACAGCATGACTGGACAATTCGTGATTTAAGTCAGAGATAAAATCCCACCAAGTCGCTATGACTCTCGGGTGGAAAAAATGAGTTAAAAAAAAGAGAGAATATAAAAAAAAAAAGGAGCAACATTCATTGAGACATATCACAGATACCTAGACTGCAAGAAGAGATTGGATGAGTTTTTTCCTCTTTTAAAAAAAAAACATGAATATGATAAAAAGTACGACAGATAGCACAGCTGGCGCAACTTAATATTATGGTTCTTAAACGTAATGAAAGCACGCACTTATCACAAAGAATCAAACAGGTCTTCAGGTTCAATTGGCAGGCAAGCGAACAATTTAATGCTTTTAGTACCGAGAACATTAAGAACCAAGAATTTTTCCCATGCAAGAAAAAACGTGATATAAAAACTATTTGCACCGACAAGAACTGGTTTCAAAAAATAATGTGATAATCATTTTCACCAGCGCGTTAGAGTAACAGGATTCTCAGGACAGAGAAGAGATTTCAAAATATAGTAAAATATAATGTGGCAATTATTATGATAATCGTATTAAAGTAACAGAATTCTAAGGACAGAGAACGCATTTCAAAATAAAATGCAGCATTTTATCATCACTAACATGTTAAAGTAACATAGAAAACCAATGATAAAAACCGCAGAGAGTGAAATCATTATGCAATTAGCATCTGCGAGACAATCCTTGACGAGTCAGCATCTTTGCGTACGTGTACGTGTACACGAACTGAACTGGATGGACTCCTTTTCAAATGACATTAAGAGAGTAACTTAGTGGCACCTCTTCCAGTACCCCCAGAAGGACCCCCGTGGCCAACGACTCATGTCCTGATGCTATCTCGAATTAAGTCTGGCCAAGTCACACCCTCCTTCACTATCCGTTCCTTCCCTCCCGCGGTCATTTCTCTCTCTCTCTCTCTCTCTCTCTCTCTCTCTCTCTCTCTCTCTCTCTCTTCCACTCTTAGTCTGTTTACATTTGTCTGTATATTTGTACTGTGTATATACTCGAATATATGCAACTGAATTATATAATAAATTTTATATATACACACACACACACACACACACACACACACACATATATATATATATATATATATATATATATATATATATATATATATATATATATATATATATATATATATATTTAACTTCAGAGCATATTAAATAAAAACCAGACGTGAACAGCGGAAGAATATTAAACTGTACAAAAGAACCTTCATATCACACTCCACAATTAAAGACGGTATGTCTATTAACTAACTCAATAGATATAAAGAAGGTACATATACTCAAATCTATAAATAAAAAAATGAAATAAAAGTAATGAACTGGAGAAAATAAGAATCTCGGAGAAACGAGATAAAGACCATCAATTGACCACGTGTCACGATAATGATAATGATTCCAACTGCTTTTTTTTTTTTGCCCTACGCTTCTTTACAATCTTTATAAAAAAGAGCCCCATTACAAAAAGATGAAAGACTTAAAAAAAAAAAGCCTTACGGAAAGGAGGCTTCGTTACAAAAAGAGAAAAGACTTCAAAATAAAAAAAAACCTTCGAAAAAAATAAAAGGAGTCATCGACAATGAATCAGCAGGTATTCTATGGCCCATTCCGCGAAGCAGTCATTAAATTTATGCACCTTTATCACAGCTTGAACGCTAATTACCTTACTCCTTTGGCCGGCCCGTAATAACCGCCGATAATTTCACGGGCGTAATTTACAGCGGCAGGGATTTTCCATCACGGCAAATAAGCCCGTAATGCAAAGCCCGGGATGTCTATTAAGAGGCTGCAGTGATTCAATTTACGGGTTTTTTTTTCCACCCTCACTTCTCTATTTCTTTTTCATGCGGAGAAGAGGAATGGAGTCGTCATGGCAAAAGAAATGATGTTCAGGGAAGAATAGGCATGGGGTTATTGCTGCTATATTTGGCTGATATTGGGGGCATAATAATAATAATAATAATAATAATAATAATAATAATAATAATAATAATAATAATAATATTATTATTATTATTATTATTATTATTATTATTATTATTATTATTATTATCATTATTGTTCAAATACAAATTAAAATCTAAAACAATATCTAGACATAAAATTCCACACATAAAAAAAATTTTTTCCCCGATGCTATAAAACCAACTGAAGGCCTCAAATAAGAGATCTTAACAGCAGCCAATAAAACGCAGCGCATCAAAGCGAAAAAATAAAAAATAAAACAAAATTTACAAAAAAAAATCAATCTTACAAGGAACTTAAACAAAAATGCACCATTACTGCAGAACCTAGAATTACCAGCCAGGAACAGCATCAGTTACACTTACAAATAGAGCAATGCTAGCTTATTTGAAGGCATTGCTCCACCAACCGTTGAATCAAAAGGAAGAAGAGAGAGAGAGAGAGAGAGAGAGAGAAGAGAGAGAGAGAGAGAGAGAGAGAGAGAGAGAGAGACGAAGCACAAACAGTGAGGCTAATGTAGCACAAAGGCTGAAGACCAGGGTATATTTACGCATTAAGCATTTGGTTGTTTTATTATTTGCGAGATAAGTGAATAAATATGGCAGATTCTAAGCATATACTTATATATATATATATATATATATATATATATATATATATATATATATATATATATATATATATATATATATATATATATATATATATAAGGTATTACAATTTATTTCTGAGCAGGAATGACCTACATCACAACAGAAGGCATCCTCAAGTTAAGAATATGAAAAAATCATATTTGCTATACACATTTTTTTATATGTACAAAGGCTAGTTATAAATATAACTAAACATAACATAATTAGGTGCTAATAGAAAACAAACATTTCTAAAAACTCAATATAATGCCACTAAAATTTAAAACAAATTCATTGTTACATTATACTATATATATATATATATATATATATATATATATATATATATATATATATATATATATATATATGTATATATATATAGATAGATAGATAGACAGATAGATAGACAGATAGACTCCAAGAGAGTTACTTGGTGTCTCGAAGCTCAAACTGGGATGTATTTATTCGCAGGCATAAAAAATATAATAATCACTACATTTACGTTATGCATATGGTATACGGTAACGCACTCTCTCTCTCTCTCTCTCGCCAACTGTGAATGAATATCTTTTGCTCCTAACTTCGGTCCTCCTCACTGCCATTTGGCTTTCTTCTTTTCCTCACTTCTACCTTAGGATTGGTCTGAAATCATCTTTCTTGTTTTTTTTTTTTTTTTTTTTTGCTTTTATTCCCAGCGTTATCATCATTTTTTTTCTTTAAAAAATTTGATAAACTGTCGTTTAAATCACTTATTATTGATATCATTGGTTTCTCTATTCTTAATCGAAAATTTATGATGAATATCTATCACTGCTGCGCCTTTCTAAAATAATAATAATAATAATAATAATAATCTGTTGTTTAGATCACTTAATATTAATATCATCATTGTCTCTATTCATAATAGAAAATTGATAACGAATATGTATTATTACTGCACTTACTACACTATGAACAATAATAATAATAATAATAATAATAATAATAATAATAATAATAATGATAATAATAATAATTTTAAATATTGTCGTTTAAATCACTGAAATATATTGACATCATTAGCGTCTCTATTCATAAAAGAAAATCTATAACGAATATCTATTATTACTGCGCTCTACTACACAAAGAACATCAAGAACAACAACAACAATAATAATAATAATAATAATAATAATAATAATAATAATAAATAACCTGTTGTTTTAATCATTTAGTATCGTCCCTATTCATTATAAAAATTTATAAAGAATATCTATTATTACTACACTTTAATATACCAAGAACACCAACAACAATCTGTAATAATAAAATCCGAGTGGATTTTGTTTGTCCTCGCCCGGGTGACAGTAGGGGAGACATGACACAGCCACCCACCCCCTGCAAACCGGTTTGTCCATTCCGGGTGGGGGTGGGGTAGGTATGGGAACGGGAGGGTAGGGGAGACATCCACCCTACTCCTGCAAACCTGTTTGTCCGGCCCTGGTGGGGGCGGGGTAGGGGAGGCAGCAGCGCCGGGTTCCAACGCGAGTAGCGCGCTAACAAGCTCGTAATAATAATAATAATAATAATAATAATAATAATAATAATAATACACCTTCCATCTTACATAAAGACCAATGAAATAAAGAAGAAAGAGTATAGTAAAGCTACACAATAAAAAAAACTAAGATAAAACCAAGACCTTCCGAAAAAAAAACACGAAAATGGAAAAAACCAGGTTGGAAAAAAGCCGCACCATAAAAAAGCGGGCTTTACCACCTAGGGAATTATAGGGTAAACCATTTCCATGGAGGATGAAAAAGCCAAGTGCGCCTAACCTAATTACCCAACGCTGTTCATACCAGTAGCGTTAATCCACTTTAACCTCTCTCTCTCTCTCTCTCTCTCTCTCTCTCTCTCTCTCTCTCTCTCTCTCGCCGTCGTTACCTGGGAAAAGGTACCCAGTTTGTGCCCCCGTTTGCTTTATTTATCTTTTTTTTTTAACCATTAGAATGTGCCGGTGGAAAACTGTAAGCGCTTACGTTCATGAACTTCGTGCTAAATAACTGTTTCTTATTTTTATCTTTAATTTTCTTCATTTTGAATTTGTTTCCTTTTTTTAATAAAAAAAATTTTGCCGATGGAAATCTATGCGCGCGTTTACGTTCCCAAACTTTGTGCTAAATAATTGTTTTTTTTTTTTTCAAGTACGTGTTTCTTAAGTATTTTTAATTTTCTTCATTTTAAATATGATTTTGTTGGATAAAGAGATACGGAATAACAAAAAAGAAATACTGCAACTATTTCCATAACGGTTGACATTTAACCTTTACTGAAACTTCTAAGATAATTCGCCGGAAAAACCCATAAATGGGATTAAATTCGAATTGGCATGAACGCGCACTGGTCTAGTTCATATGTGTCTTTTATTTTCTTCAGTGTCCTTTCATGTTTGCCTTTCTCCTCGTAAGTTCAGGCTGGTCCGCTGGCTCTATTCTGTCCAATAAAGCTAAGAAATAAGAAAGAAATTAACTGTTTGTCTTTCTAAACATTCGTTTCGTTAATCCTTTTAACCAGTCCCTGTTGAAGGGCGAAGTTGATCCTCGCCTGAGTACGAGAATCCATGCATCGGTACTAATGTTATGCCCTTTCTTATTCCTCAATTAAAAGACAATATGAGCTCAGGTCTGGACGGTTGGTCCTCCTCTGCCTCATCAATCGACAATACGTCTAAAATCTACAAAACCACCGCCTCCATACATGACGATTATGTATTATGTATTACATACCCTCGATACAGTTAGAAAAAATAAAACTTTTCATTTCAAACGAGTTCTCCGTGAAAATTAAAACCGACATCAAAATTATTATGCATAAATGTACACATGTGACATTCCCCCGACCCCCTCCCCCCGACCCCCTGTTGACTAATACTTTATAATCACTGCTGCAGTATTTGAGCTTAATCTGTTTGCAAGTGTTGTTAAATCAATTACTGTGCTTCCCTTGCATCAGCATGAAGAGACAACGAGTGCATATGGCAAATGAGCGAAATATACATATTTTTTAGATGATGTGCGTATGTATATATTCTCATGTAGACAAATATACATACACAGATACGCACAAACAAACTTATGCATGCATACATATTTTTATGTATATATGATGTAAATACACACATATACAGTATATATAATATATATATACATATATTTATTATATAATGTATATACGCATATTATATGTATGTATTTATGTATGATATACGTAGGACAGAAATATTCACGGAAGGAAATGTACCCTACAAGGAAATATACTGAATATTCAGACGTGGCTGTATAAGTTAAAGAAACCCAAAATTGTACATTCGTGCGGTTGCGCGCGCGTAGGCAAAAAAATATATGTTTATAACACGGACAAAATCACCGCACACACTTACACACGCACATACATACACACTCGTTCCTTCCACCTGTCTCCACAGTGTCTTTGTTACAATGTTCTAAATTAATAAAAATAAAAAGGAAAAAATCCCGAGGTTTTTTTCTTCATAATGGCCAACATGACGTGAGTGGAAGAAAAAATTCGTATAAGAAAAAAATGCGGCCGAAATAAAGAAGGTTTTTTTTGGTTGCTTACATTTTTTATGGTTCACATAATGGCGAAAGAGGGAGGCTCAGAATTCCCACAAGGGTGTGTCCGTTTTCAAAATGGTACGTTTGAAGAGCGCCGTCAAGTTGGCCGGGAGTCGGCCCGTTGCTTCAAATGAAACCTAATGGATAATAAAACTGAAGAGTGGAGGCGTAGCAGTACTGGTTTCAAAGAAAGGCAGATCTTAGAAGAAGGAGCATTCTGAAAATAAACCTGGATATGAGAGAGAGAGAGAGAGAGAGAGAGAGAGAGAGAGAGAGAGAGAGAGAGAGAGAGAGAGAGAGAGAGAGAGAGAGAGGGTGGGGAACTATCCAATAACGTTTCCTACGTGGGGACCACCGCCGAATCTATATCTACATTCAATTTTTATACAAAAGGAGGATAATGTTCTCTGATACTAATGAACAGAAAGTCGCATTTTCTCATTTCCGACATCGTCCCATGAGGCTAGCAACTTATTAATTAATAACAACTCACAATTACACTTTGAAAACTCGAAGCATCCATATCCATTCCTTCACAAGGTGAAGCTGACGCGAAACGCCGAAGCTTCGTCACTACCGCGCAAACGTTTCACGAAGCTTCACAATAGTCGGTGAGACCGTCAAATAGAAATGAAACGTCGAGCTTCAAATTATTATCGGTGTAAGGTAAACGGCTGGCGGAATTACACCGAGATTTATTCAACATATGAACTTCAATGTTTACCCCAATCAAAACCTCTTTGATAACGCTGCAAAGAAGATAAAAACGAAATGAAAATAAAGACATGTGTACACAAATAACTATTTCAATTTCAGTCTACTCTTAAAATGCTCCACTCACAATTTCCAATTTAATGTCGGAACACAAGAAGCCAAGAGAAAAGATTGATGGGAAACAAGAGAGAGAGAGAGAGAGAGAGAGAGGGGAAGGAAAAAAGAGAGACGAAAAGAGAAAAACAATCAAATTACAATCTCCTTCTTTTAAACACCATTTTACGGTATTTGTTCCTTAAACATTTTATCTTTGCTTCTCGTTTCAAAGGACAGACGGCGATCTAGAAAAAAAAAAGCTGACGACGTGACGACGCGCATTCAAATAATTTCGTACTAACATCAGAGAAGACATTTTTATTTGCTCATTTACTCCAAGAATATGATGACCGCTAGATATGCTAGTGTTTGCAGTCGTCCACTCCTCCGTTGATGAAAAAAAAAAAAAGTGTATGATAAATGGCACCTGAATTAATTCTACACTTCACTTCGGTGCGGGCTGCCACACGGCTCTCTCTCTCTCTCTCTCTCTCTCTCTCTCTCTCTCTCTCTCTCTCTCTCTCTCTCTCTCTGTGTGTGGGTGTTAATGACCTTCTCACTCATTTCACCAGTCGAAGCATTTCAATTAATGGGTCTCTTGCTGCACGCGTACCTAAGCAGTTCAGCGCGCAATGAGTTGCACTGAATGGCTGGCTTTACGCATCTTGACTTTAGCCTCTGGAAGTCAATTAGAGAGAGAGAGAGAGAGAGAGAGAGAGAGAGAGAGAGAGAGCTGAAGGCCAATAAAGAAAAAAAAATATCGAGGTCTTTGTAAAAGTATAAGTGAGAATGTGTATTCAATTTACATAAAGAGGGAGATTCTGCTTAAAAAAATAAAAGCTCCGGTAAAAGAATAAAAAATATATATTTAACTTGAAGTTTAACTAAAATGATGGAAGTTTTGTTAAAAAAAAAATAAAAGCTTTGATAAAATGAAAAAACTACATAAGAAAATAATGTAACTCGTCCTTATAAAACAAAATAAAAGCCTTGATAAAAAAAACTACATACCAACATAGCGTAACTCATCCTCATAATACAATATAAAAGTCTGGATAGGAAAAAATACATAAAATAGCGTAACTCGTTCTCATAAGACAAAATAAAAGCCTTGATAGAAAAAAAACTACATAACAAAAGTGTAACGCGTCCTTATATGACAAAATAAAAGCCTTGATAAAACAAAAACAAAAAAAAAACATAACAAAACAGCGTAACTCGTTCTTATAAGACAAAATAAAAGCCTTAATAAAACTAAAAAAAAAAAAACTACATAACAAAACAGCATAACTCGCCCTCATAATACAAAATAAAAGCATCGACAAAACGGAAAAACAACTACACAATAAAGCAGCGTAACTCGTCCTCCTAAAATAAACACCTTGGAAAAAACGAAACAAAATTACATAACAACCGTAACTCGCGCTTAGATAACCTCACGAGCTGATCTAGTGAAATGACTGATAGCCCAAGACTAAAGGCAAAACACCTGATTGCGATTTATGGCATCAGCTGATTGAATAATCCATTGACCTCTATCGAGACTCTAGCCACGCCTGCTCTGACCCTGTTCCGTTTTGATTATTCAGATGTCTGGAAATAATTCAATGACCTCGTCCTGGATGGTAGGGGAAAAATATAGACAAAAGAGTTTGTGACATAAGTTGGGGAAATTATGTCTTCCCTTTACTTGTTCGGCTAATAAGCAATAACAACAGACGAAGACCTAACAATAACGCATCAGTAATAATAATAATAATAATAATAATAATAATAATAATAATAATAATAATAATAGTAATAATAATAATAATGGCCACTTTATTCTGATAAGGCGCAGCTGCCGCACCTTAAATTTTATAGTTTTTTTTTAGGTGTTCTTTCTAATACTTTCTATTTAGACAGTAATATATAATATGATTAACGCAATGAACCACTTAAATATCTAAAGCTAATGAACATCAAAAAGCAACTGCTCGATAATGAACTTTATATTCAGACTAAAGCAATTTCAAATTAAGGTCTCAAAAAATATATATAAATAAATAAATAAATAAAAAATTGGGGCACTGGCATGAGAGCTACAAAACAACGAACTCTCCGAGGTACACGAAAAGCATTCACAGTTTCACACGAATTCTCGGCTGGAAGAGACCTATAGAACAGCAAGAGCGGGTAGCAACTACCCTTCTTCAAACGGTCTTCGAAAAGGAATCACGTGGCGGCTTTTTCCGACGTCCAAAAAGCCCTGCCTTTGTAGCGGCACATCCTCTTGAATTCTGAACCCACAAGACACCGCCTGAGGTTCCATAAAGGCAGGTTTCATAGGAAAATTTGTGCTCTTGTCTGTGGACAAGAATGCAAGTTTCCCGTAGATAGGAAAATAGCCCATGATCAGGCGGCGGTCAAGGAACTTTCACCATACTTAAAACAAGATTATTATTCGTAAAACGGTTTGTTCATGTGAGAGATTTGTATACTTGAAAGTAAGAATACAGTAAGGTATTTGTGTGTATAGGGCTGTATGTCAATAAATACACATTCATGTATAAAGTCATAGAGAAAAGCTAATGAAAAGATGCATAAAAAAAAAAAAAAAAAATATATATATATATATATATATATATATATATATATATATATATATATATATATATATACATACATATATACATATATACATACATACATACATACATGTTTTTGTTACCATCAAGTATACGTGTACATGTTAATATCGGGAAGCCTCCTCCATGAGAGAAGAAGAAAGCGAAGAAAGCGAGTCCTTTTCTCACTCCGTCCATAGTTGTCTAGAATCACCACTTCCGGATTTCCCTCTCCATTGAGAGAGAGAGAGAGAGAGAGAGAGAGAGAGAGAGAGAGAGAGAGAAAAGCAAAAGCCTCGTAAATCATGAGACGAATTATCATGACCTGTGAGTCAGGGGTGGGCGAACTCTAAAGAAGACTTCCCGTAACAACCGAAATAAAGTAACTATAATCTGTCCTATCATTGTTTTTTTGTATTCCACAACTGAAGTTGAATTGCCCTTTCACGAGCGGCCACGTATCCTTCATTATGCATTCTACAACCACCGATTATCTTCGGAACTGTGCACAGACGAGCACGTGCAGGTAAAAAAAAAAAAAAAATAAAAAAAAAAAAAAAAAACGATCATCACTGAAATACCTGCAGAAATGTAGTAACAGATTCAGTCAGAATCTACGGGTTACTGTAGAAAGGGGAATTAGAAAGTCACGCTGATAAATGAACCTTTCTTCGCTGGTACAAGAAGTCATAAAAGTTAATGAAAAGGATGTGTTCACTTTTACTGTCCATAAGTAAATCATAACCCACAGTAGTATATTTATTTACAGAACAGTTTAGATAGCAAATGTAACTGAAAAATCAAGAGTTGAATTAAGACTTTTCTGTACATCGTATGATCAAGGCCACCGAAAATAGATCTATCTTTCGGTGGTCTCGGTATGATGCTGTGTGAGCCACGGCCCATGAAACTTTAACCACGGCTCGGTGCTGGCCTGTCCTATGTCACTGTCAGATGCACGATTATGGCTAACTTTAACCTTAAATAAAATAAAAACTACTGAGGCTAGAGGGCTGCAATTTGGTATGTTTGATGACTTGAGGGTGGATGATCAGCATACTGATTTGCAGCCCTCTAGCCTCAGTAGTTTTTAAGGTCTGAAGGCCGACGGACAGAAAAAGCCGGCACAATAGTTTTCTTTTACAGAAAACTAAAAAACTGAGGCATGAAAAAGAAAAGCAAATCCTAAAAATACAATATTCAGCATTGAAAATGGCATCTACTTTTCATCACGGGACCGTAGATTTATATGTTCGGCCCCTCATAGGCAATACAATGCCACTAAGGCACCTTGAATGTTAGAAAAGGGTACACCAGGAAGAAACCCGTCGAAAGGGTGGCAATAATTCAATAAAAAGGAAATACATTTATGCTGAACTAACTTTCTATAAAAGAACAAGGTTTAACCTAAGAGGGATGACGACAATTTCATTTATAATCTTTAATGCATGGGGAATAAAAATCCAAAACGCTAAATAGCGGAAATGAATTCTATCTTAACATTAATATTCAAGAAACGATCATACAGATGACTTGGAACTTTCTCTCTCTCTCTCTCTCTCTCTCTCTCTCTCTCTCTCTCTCTCTCAGCACAATAATCACGATAAAATCGGGATAACAGCACACAGAACGGGCCAGCAACAGACGCTTAGCCCATAAACGGTCAAAGACGAAAAGTGACCCCCTTGAAGAGGAGGGGAGGAAGACTCCCCCCTCCCCACCCCAACCCCCAGCCCCCACAAGCTCAACCAGTTCCTTAGCAGCACTAACCGGTATTATTACGGCGTGACTTTTTTATGCCACGCTTTCGCAAAAAGGGAACTAAATGTAAGGCGGCCTCAAGGAAAACTGCGCCTACAGGATGAGGTTCTACCTGCTTTTTTCTGGTCAGCAATTCGCAGGTTTCCAAAATGATATGCATTTTGTGCTTGGCGTCTTCCAAAATAGTGGGTTTCAAAACAGCTGCAGGCCTCAAAAAAAAAAAAAAAAAAAAAAAAAAAAAACACATTTTCTATGGAGGAGATTTCAAAAGAGCCTCGAAAAAACTATAAAACTATTTTCCGACAGGGCCTCAAAAAACTATTTTCTAAGGAGCAAATTTTATGAAGGCCTTAAAAAACTATTTTGTGAGGCACAGCTTCCAACAAACGTCAGCTAGAATGCACACGAGTCTGTCATATCTGTGCATTAAAGGTACATCACTAAATTGCCATATTTTGCACTCAGGGACTTCTCACGACTATATAAGAGATTCACCGAAAGCAGCCGAAAGTTTCCCCTCATACGGCGAAAGAGAAAATTAGCAAGTCATGGCGATGACTGACCCTTTCTACGTCGGCAGAAGAAGTCATAAAACCTTTACGCAGAAAACCGGCTGCGTTTTTCTGGTTAATCCAGTCCTGAAATAAAACTCGTTACTTGGAAACATCGATTTGTCAAGTGGTGTACCTGGAACTTACGCTATCCGTTGATCTTACAACCTGTGTGGCCAAGTTAACATGATGGAACATTTACTTTTTGTGATTGGTAAAATATATAGTATGTGAGAATTCTTTGGTACGAACTACGAGAGAGCTTCGCTCTTCGTCACAATTTTTGTATTCATCAATTAAAAATGTAATTAAAATGTAATATATATATATATATATATATATATATATATATATATATATATATATATATATATATATATATATATATATATATATATGTATATATATATATATATATATATATATATATATATATATATATATATATATATATATATATGACAGACAGACTTACATAACAAATATTAACACTGATAAAGATACATTTCACACTTAAATATCCAAAGTGACGCTAACACCAACTACAGTAATAACGACAAGTGAACATTATACAAACAAACTACAGCACAACACGGAAAAATTATCAAGGAATTTTTTTATAAAATTCTATTGATCAAAAAAAAAAAAAAAACATCAAAAGAAGATCAGAGGAATGGGAGCATTCTACAAGAAATATAAACACTTTCCACTTAATTTGCCAAGAATTAGATGGACAACACTCTTAACCAACACTAAAATATTATTGCCTGGGAAACTTTCGCTCCGAAGCAGAGAGCGAAAATCTATGTAATACGGTTAAAAGATACTGCTGTATGGCCATGATACAGCATATTAATTTTACGTTAGTTTTATTGTTTCGCTGAAATATCAACTAATCCGTCACCGTCCTGATATGCTGATAAAAAAATTATTTATTTTTCTGTGCTAAAACTGGACAAATTCCCAACCGATTGAGTTTTTCCCAAAAATTTATATATGGATTATCCAGCATGCATTTGGGACATACATCCATTACCCTGAATTTATAAGTATTATGCTTAGTAACACTGCTTGAATCATGGATGAATACTAAGCGATACTTTAATTACGTACCGGTCTCTTTCATATTAACTATACCAAGTGATTTCTTTGCAATTTTCAAGGATCTGTGATTTGCCATCGTGATCAATCAAATAAGATTAGCAACACAAGCAATATCACTATTCATTTTCGGAGAACTATAACTTTCTCCGTTTTTATTTCACATTTAAATGACAAGCGGTAAATTAAGATTTAATGATAATTTAATAAGTTATCTTCAAACTAAAATCCTTACCGCTAGCTAAGAACTCCGTAAGAAAAATTGGTATTGCTCTCAAGATTTCAAAGCAAACTAGTCGCTCCATCGATATCTTCAAATTGGAATAAGTATCTTCGGTATATTTTGAGCTTCTAAGTAAATTACGAAAGGCCGTGTCGGCATCTACAACTGAATTAAGCTGTTTCCCCTTTCGATCGAAGCAAACTTAGTAATAACAGGGTGTTTAAAACTCAAAAGCTTCTTTAAAGAAAGGAGCTAGTATTCCGACTCTTACCGTAATACATAATGAAACTGCTCTGACATTTTTATTTTGAGAAAGCAAGCGGTGCTAATCAGAATTTTCGGAACAAAGTTAGTGATATCATTTCGAGTGGTAAAGGTTTCAGCTTTCCATCTGACAGCATGAAAATAAAGATTATTTTTCTGCACAGATAAAGAGCAAAACAATATTATGACTTTTCGTGTCAAATTAATTACACTGACATACGAGGATTTTCAAGTGAACTGAATGCCGGTCTATTAAGACCATTATAAACATAGCACCCTGACGTCACGGTAATAAATTATTAAGAAAGGGGTACATGTTATAAAACATAATTCAGCAAAAGCATACAGTGAAAAGCTCATGGCATCCCAGTAGTGTTCTCTGGAAGTCAATACGAAGCTGATCGAACTTATCACAACATCTTAACCATACGCTAGCTTTGTAATACATTCAAAGTCTTCAACATCTTATGAACACATACTGAAGCTCCTAAGAGCAGTAATAAGAAAAGAATTCATTCAAGCATGAAAGAAATAATACTTGAATCCTTTTCATTAAAAAAGATTTTTCATGAAATTTTCCCAAAGCATTTCAATGTATTCTCTCAGTGAGCAATTAAGAAATCAATACCTTGCGGAAACAATACATACGATCCATGAGGAAACAATATGAAAAAATATTTCGGTTAAATATTCCAAGACGGGTTATAAAAAAGAGTCTAAAATCCAGTTTTTACCCCATGATCGCCCACGCCTCATGTTCTTGTATCTAATATACTTGTTGCTTTTTTTTGGGGGGGGGTGGGGGCGGGGAAATAAACAAGTTCATAAAAACTGACGTCATGAATCGAGCCGCAAAGAAACCACTACTTCACGCGTTTGCAAAATCATCTTTAGCAAATCACTGTCATTCTACTCTTAAAAACCTCATCATCTAAATCTATGAAAACGCTATTGTGAAGTAACGTGACAAAACACCGAACTGCTACGACGACAACTGACCAGCCAAAGATCTGGCAATTCTGTCATTTTTAATGAAAAGATATTTTTTTGGTCTAAAGCTGATTAAGTACAGTGAAAAAAAATTGAAACAATTATAAGTCTATTAACGGTCACGGTTTATGACTCTCATTCTGCTTATTATTTATAGGATGATTTGCAGCTAATTTTTTATAAGATTTTTTGTCAGACATCCAGCACATTTTTTTTAAAATATGCCTTGGTGGTATCATGGCAAAAAGCTAGCAGATGACCGCTTGATAATATCCAACCTGTAAAGGGCAACGGAACGGTAATACTAGCAATTCAGCTATTTTTATCTACAATGACAATCGGAAATACCTAGCCTGCGATCAGTTACTAAGTTAATGGCGGCCAAAGCAAGAATTTCAGTTGTCTTTATTAGTTTTCTGTAAAAGAAAACTGTTGAGCCGGTTTTGCCTGTCCGTCCGCACTTTTTCTGTCCGCTTTCAGATCTTGAAAACTACTGAGGCTAGAGGGCTGCAAATTGGTATGTTGATCATCCACCCTCCAATCATCGGACATACCAAATTTCAGCCGTCTGCCCTCAGTAGTCTTTATCTTATTCAAGGTTGAACTTAGCCATAATCTTGCTTCTGGCACCGATATACAGTAGGATAGGCCACCACAGGGCCATGGTTAAAGTTTCATGGGCCGCGGCTCATACAGCATTATACCGACACCACCGAAAGATAGATCCATTTTTGGTGGCCTTGATTATACGATGTGGCGGCTGTACAGAAAGCTCGATTGCGCCGAAGAAACTTCGGCGCATTTTTTACTTGTTTATATCTAAAACCAGGCAGAACTCTAATACCTTACGAACTACAAAAATGATGAAACTTGAGAAAATACAAGGAGTCTTAATCTTTGTCTTAGCATCAGGTAACTGAATCATATATCCCCTGTCAAACCTTATTTCTTCTCTCAGTCGTGTAAGTAAACAATATTTTGTTGATAATTATCTATTGGTGGAAGAAACTCAACTGATAATCTTGGGGGAGATTTACTGAATGACAAATTTGCAGGAACAACTTGTCTTCACTTGATTTTCCACTTTCAATGAAAAATCTTACAGCAAATCTTACGACAACAAAGACACTTCAACACCTGATACGTGAAATCATACCAGCAACATCCACCTAAACAATTTACCGTAAAAATTGGTTTTAATTATACAAATCATACACAGCCCAATAGTCTTTAAATCTTGAGAGGAAACATGACCGTAAACACCCACAGAAAAAAGTACTTTGGTAAATTAACACCCACAAAAAAAGTACTTTGGTAAATTACACCCACAGAAAAAGTACTTTGGTAAATTACCACCCACAGAAAAAAGTACTTTGGCAAATTAACACCCACAGAAAAAAGTACTTTGGTAAACTTACACCCGCAGAAAAAAGTACTTTGGTAAATTAACACCCACAGAAAGAAGTATTTTGGTAAATTACCACCCACAGAAAAAAGTACTTTGGTAAATTAACACCCACAGAAAGAAGTACTTTGGTAAATTAACACCCACAGAAAAAAGTACTTTGGTAAATTACCACCCACAGAAAAAGTACTTTGGTAAATTACCACCCACAGAACAAAATACTTTGGTAAATTAACACCCACAGAAAAAAGTACTTTGGTAAATTAACACCCACAGAGAAAAGTACTTTGGTAAATTAACACACACAGAAAAAAGTCCTTTGGTAAATTAACTATTTTCCATTTACACAAAACCCCCACATGAAGACCATTCAGAACTGAAGGCTCTTTGCTGGGAACCACAACACCTTACTTATCCTTGAGAGACAAAAGAAGGAATAGCCCATGCACAATTCCACTGGAGTTTTACAATAATTACAATTATTATTTGTTATCATATTTAGGACGATATTTTAAAAAGGGGATTTTTGAAAATAGGGGTTGAAGCGAGGGCAACATCTAAGAAAGGGCAGTACAGATTAGGGAGGGGGCGGAAAGGGGGGAGGGAGGGGGGAGGGGGGGGAGGAGGGAGGGGCGTGTTGGAATGTCCAAAGAGAGGAGGAGGAGGAGGAGGAGGAGGGGAAGGGGGAGGGTGGGGGGAGAGTGACCATAAAAGGCATGCGCTAAAATTCTCTTACTTGGCAGTCCGTAATCTTGATTACGTCTTAAGGGATCACCTCGACGATCTGATTGGCTGAGCGAAGGGTAGTTAGGCCCTGATTGGTTGACGGGAGGAAAGTTGGGCCCTGCGAATAGGAATGCATTTGCCAATCACTCTAGGAATTGGTCCCGTTTAATGGATTCAAGTTTTTCTTTTTCTACTGTTTTAAGTTTGTTTCTTCATGACAGAACACTGGATGACACAAGACAAGATATTTTCTTTTAACAGATATCTGTGAAATATAGTATATGCTTTTCTGACAACACCTATTATTACTATCATTATAAAATAAACAGACCTTAGGTACTTTTTACTTAATTAGGAATCTGAGAAACAGAGGATTCTTAGACAACATACAAATGAATTATATACCCACATATATTCACCATACACCCACATATCTAATGTAGATATTTACATACACTTATTAAGACGCATTACAAGATAAAACATGATGATTTCTGTACAAATATAAGGAAAACCACTTCAAATTCTCGATGAAAATAGCACCTTAAATATATGTATATTTTAAGGAACTCGCAGTATATAAATATTTTATATAAATACTTTTGCCGACCAAAGACAGTAATTTCACATTGATAAAAATAGACACAAAAATATGTTTGACCAGTAGGCTACAATTAATTAACCAGAAGAAAATTCAAGCGGCAATACAATGACAAACAGAAATAACATAATAATAAGATTTTACTTTCCGATCGTAACGAAAAGGAGTTCATACATACATACATACTTACACACACACACACACATACATACATATATATATATATATATATATATATATATATATATATATATATATATATATATATATACATACACACATATATATGTATATACAGTATATGCATATATATAGTATTTATATATATTTATATATATATGTATAGATACATATATATATGTACGTATATATGTATATAAAGAATAAAAAGGGTAGTAAAAACAAGAATCCGAAATGCGCGAAGTCATCAGAGAATGCGCCTCCTACTGCGCATATATGGGCGGTCTTTAAGTGAGTACCCGCTAGAAACTGACGGAAAATAAGTACAAAAAGACATTAACCACATTTCTTTTTATTTTAACGGGAATCAAAAGTTGCTTTTGAGAATGCAACGATAACATCATAATGCAAAAATGAGACTGCGTAAAAAAAATTAGTCAGACCTGATTTTAAAAGAAACATGAATAAAAATTAATTCTGTGGTGAGAAAATTTTACATATTTAAGCCCGGATGAAGACACCGTGCCTTTGCGCACCTATTCTACACACAAGACAAAAGCAATCTTGCAGGAAATTTCGTTCAAAAACTACTTATTTATACAAAACACCCTGCCAAGCAAGATGCATAAAAAAAAAAATCTTGTCTAAGAAGTTGCACCACTGTAGCTGGCTCAAGAAAGGAGGAGAAAGAATTATAATAAGGAGCAATATCAGGTAATGAACGATAAGCATGAGCAGGCGAAGAAGAATAATGATAAATCACGATAGGAAAATCAGACCTAAAGAGACACGGAATCATTAAGTAAAGAAAAGAAGAAGAAGAAGAAGAAGAAGAAGAAGAAGAAGAAGAAGAAGAAGAAGAAGAAGAAGAAGAAGAAGAAGAAGAAGAAGAAAAGCTTTAAAAACAACTTTGAAACTGTAAAAAAGAAGACAATGAAATTGCAAAAAAGAAGACAAAGTCAAATGTTTACATGTTAACAAACACTGAAGATAGTGAATTGAGTTATGATTATCACGAAAAAAATACAATATGAAGATGATACAACAAGTACTACAAAAACACTAAAGAATAGCAACAAATAAATATTACATGCATGTACAATAATGATTCGAAAAAGAAAATGATAAATCTGAAAAAAACTTCAGAGCTAAGACATTTATTAATCCCTGAGCATTACAAACTTCAAGTGGCAAAAGTAAAACCACACAAGACATTGAAGCTAAAGAGAGAGAGACACAGTCATAAGTTTACAAGCAAAATTAGAATTCTGAGCACACGACAACAGTGAGGGAACTGAACCTGAATACTAGAAGGAACTACAGTATACATGAACGGTACACACACCACAGCAATGAGGAAGCTGAACCTGAATACTAGAAGTAACTATACATGAACGGTTCAAGTTGGTCAACGGGTAATCTTGATCACTAGTGATCAACAAATGCAAAGCACATTGACAATTCATGAAGCAGAAACTCAAAGTCTTGCCGTTACAAAGTTTCATACTCGCGTATAGTTACGTGTAAATTTTATGGTATCTATTGACCATTGCTTTCACTATTTAAGGACGAAGATATAAAAGCTATTATGTAACATTCATTTACTCTTCTACGGCGGCCAAAGTAGAAATTAATTTTTTTACCATCCCTGTTTCCTGTCTACAAGTGTTTTGTTTTGGTAGCATTTGCAAAATTAACACATGAATGCACATATCTGTTTATATATATATTTTTGCAGCATTAAGCCGTTTTCCGTTATACGGGGTCACTAGCGGATCCAGAAAAATTTCTTGGGAGCACCAATTCTCATATTATACATACATACATACAAACATACATATATATATGTATATATATATTATTTCTATAATAGATTTATCTTTTTCCCGTTTTTATATTTCTCATTTATGTTATTATTATCTAAAAATTTTCAATATTATTATTTTGTCATTATTTTTCCGGGGCCACGTACCCAGGTACAACCCCACCCCTGGTTCCGCTAGTGTATGGAGTATGGGGTGGTTCAAAAGCAGCCAAAACACAACGGGTACTGCAACATTCATACTTATATAAAATTTATATATATATATATATATATATATATATATATATATATATATATATATATATATATATATATATATTATATATATATATATATCTATATATTAATATTATTTATATATTTATGACTATTTATCACATCACCGTGATTCATATATCAGAAAGCTACAAATTTTCAATATTAAGTAATTTTGTCATATATTTTCGAAGGAATTTTTAGGTGATAATAAGTCCACCGTCCCGTGGGATGAACCAGCGACGGACGGGAATCAGGACTACATGGCCGACTGGTTAGTGTGTCACTGTAGTCCTGATTCCCCGTCCGTCGCTGGTTCGATCCCACGGGACGGTGGACTTATTATCACCTAAAAATTCCCCTTCGGTAACATATATGAAAAATATATTACTCCGAGTAGAGTGAATTGATATTAAAGGACATTACATATATATATATATATATATATAATATATATATATATATATATATATATATATATATATATATATACATATATATATATATATATATATATATATTATATATATATATATATATATACATATATATTATATATATAATAAAATGTATATATATTTGTATATATATATGCATATATACATATATATTCATATACATATACATACATCCACATGCATTACAGGCAAACGTTAT
>NC_089790.1:9450000-9465000 GCF_040412425.1 Macrobrachium rosenbergii
AACAAATGAGTAGAAGTGGAAGGGAAAAAATGACCAAAAATACCCCGGATGAAACACAAGCGGTATACACGGCCCGGCGAAAAAATCGCCAAACTTTATCTACGCTTTCTATTGCACGGTGGCGAAAACTTCAAACAAATTAAGAAAATACGAAGCTTTTGCAGGGTCGTTTTTTCCTGGCTGGGATACTTTGATAATCTAAAATATAATATTACGACGTCTAAAACAGAAAATAAAGAGGATTTCTCATTCTCTCTTTTATCCGGCTCGACTCTCTTGACGGAGAACAATGAAAGGCAAAGAGAAATCAAAGAAGATACAACTTTCGCATTTGATATGAAGAAATAAACAAATAAATATTCAAAAGAAAATATCACAGTAATAAATAAGTGACAAGGAACAAAACTCGTCATGTAATTCGCCCTCCACAACCACCCCTCCCTGGGCTCTCTCTCTCTCTCTCTCTCTCTCTCTCTCTCTCTCTCTCTCTCTCTCTCTCTCTCTCTCTCTCTCTTTCTATCTATCTATCTATCTATCTATCTATATATATATATATATATATATATATATATATATATATATATATATATATATATATATATATATACATACTATATATATATATAAAATATGCAATATATGTATAGTATATAGAGTATATATATATATATATGTATATGTATATGTATATGTATATGTATATGTATATGTATATGTAGTCCCTGGTCAAATATCTTACTAGAAACAATCACACCAAAAGTAACAGTAAAATCCGAATGATCAAAACGCATCAGGGAATAGCCTTAATCAGGGCAATTTGTAAGATCCAAAGTAAAGACTTAAGCATTAAAATCCTCGGAATAAATGGAGCCAAACTTGGCCTAATTCTAATCTAATATAATTAAGAAAAAAGTAGGGTTTGGTTGGAGGGGGAGTGAGAGAGGGATGGGGGAGGGGGAGTGGCGCAGGGGAAATGAAATATGCTTAAGAAAAAATCTTAAGTAATTAGACAATCGGTAAAGAAAAGCGAATAGAAAATTTGAATCACAATTTAAAAATCACAGAAGGAAAATTAACAAGCCGAGTGGAAAAAGAAAAACGAATGAAGAAATAAAGATTGAAAAAAAGGATAGTCTCTAATTAGCCACATGGAGGAGAAAGGGAGGACTTGGAGTGTGAGGGAGGGAGGAGGAGGTGGAGGAGGAAGGAGCAGGAGGAGGAGGAGGAGGAGGAAGAAGCAGCAACGGTAGGGGGAGGGGTAGGTTAGGCATCGGATTAGCATGGAGGGAGGGAGGGATGGAGAAAGAATGACACTTAATTTTCTCAATAAAAAGGTGTGTTTTTCCTTCGGTTTTTTTGTGTTATATGTTTAAACGAACTTCCTCTCTCTCTCTCTCTCTCTCTCTCTCTCTCTCTCTCTCTCTCTCTCTCTCTCTCTCTCTCGCCGTCTCCTACAAAGTTAACACGGAGAAAGTTGAAGGATTGTTACTACGTAGCACGATGGAGAACTAATACTTGAAAAGATCGATACCCTAATAAAAAGGACGAAAGGGAAAGATATGAAAATATGAATAAACATGACAATAAAATGAAAATGACGAAATAAATATGAAATTAAAAGAATTTCAGTCACCGCCCAATTATATAAAAATCAATGTTATCTAAGACAATCCAAAGATGCAAACACAAAAGCATACTTCAGAGTAAACCTCCGTAGCAGCATCATCATCAGAGAGAGAGAGAGAGAGAGAGAGAGAGAGAGAGAGAGGTCTAAAGCGGGTGTTATTTATGACAATCGATATAAGGATAAAGATGAGAGAGAGAGAGAGAGAGAGAGAGAGAGAGAGAGAGAGAGAGAGAGATAGAGAGAGAGAGAGAGAGAATCTAAAGCGGGTGTTATTTACGACAGTCGATAAAGGATAAAGATGAGAGAGAGAGAGAGAGAGAGAGAGAGAGAGATTCAGGCTAAATGCAGAATACATCTGCCGGCAACCTCAAGTTGGGGATCAAGACAAAAACAGCAGCGAAGAAGAGTTTTTGCTGTATTTGGCTGAAAGCGCTGCTGCACTTTCACGACAAAGAACGCTGCTTCCAACTGCTTCCTTTGCTAACAACGACAGCAGCGCTGCCGCGACTGTGCGGTTCCCATACATAGGAAAACCGAGCAGATACTGATTTCGTTATAGAAGAAAGAATTAAAAACATGCGGTCATGTTCAGAAACTCGATTTAAAAACGGTCTTGTCAAAAAAGAATTACAAAGAATTTTACACATTTCACATTACGTCATGGTGACAAGAAGAATAAGCAAGTAAAAACTGCACCGAAGTTTCTTCAGCCCAATCGAGTTTTCTGTATAGCCGCTACATCGTATAAGCAAGAACACCGAAAATAAATCTATCTTTCGGTGGTCCCGGTATAATGCTGTATGAGGCTCGGCCCATGAAACTTTAACCACGGTCCGGTGGTGGTCTAACCTATATCGTTGCCAGAAGAACGATTATGGCTAATTTTAACCTTAAATAAAATAAAAACTACTGAAGCTAGAGGGCTGTAATTTGTTATGTTTGATGATTGGAGGGTGGATGATCAGCATACCAATTTGCAGCCCTCTAGCCTCTGTAGTTTTTAAGATGGGCGGGCAAAAAAGTGCGGACAGAATAAAGTGCGGACGGACAGACAAGAGATTTACGTAGAAATTTGCAGAATTTACATCACGACTTAAATACAAAATTTGACATTTACAATAATCATGAGAGCAAAAAGTGACACCACCATGACCTTATTCTTGAAAATTATACACTGAATAACGTTATTGACTACTAATAACGACTTAGTAAGACAGTCCACATGACCTCCAAGTCATATGCAAAATACAGTGGAAAAAAAATACTTGGAAATGCACTGACCTACCAGTATTGAAAAACTGACCAGACTTAGAGAAATGTTGAATGCATTTGCTTCAAATATCACACGCAAATGACAAAATACTGAAAACTCATGACTTAAATAAGACTCTAATAGTACTTCAGGTACTCAACTGAAGAAAATGCATATTGGCTTATTGCCTCGGTAACTAATTCACAAACCATAAAAGTGAAACCTCTCCATTCTGTTTCCATTATCCATTCGTTTCTTATCAAGCGTCATCTCCTCTTATTACAAGTCCATAAGAGGTTATATGGTTTGAGAGCCATTATTTCATGGCCAGAAGGGATTCAAAGTTCTCTCTCTCTCTCTCTCTCTCTCTCTCTCTCTCTCTCTCTCTCTCTCTCTCTCTCTCTCTCTCTCACCTGTATTTTCTTGTTTTTGTGCAACTCTCTTCTAAATGGGGACAGTAAGCTAAAGGAGAGAGAGAGAGAGAGAGAGAGAGAGAGAGAGAGAGTCTTTTATTTTCTACACAGTAAACACACTAACCACAAGGTGTTAAAGAGAAAAAAAGATTAAATGCAATAAACTCTACCGATAATTCTAACATATACCTCAAAATTACAATGAAGAGAGAGAGAGAGAGAGAGAGAGAGAGAGAGAGAGAGAGAGAGAGAGAGAGAGAGAGAGAGAGAGAGAGAGAGAGAGCCTTTGAAAATAAAAAGACAGTCAGTTTTATGACCCACCGACAAAACTTACACAAGTCTTCCACAAAAACCAAGGGAATAATTTGTGAACTTCACATAAAACATCTCCAGAAAAAAAAAGAGAGAGAGAGAGAGAGAGAGAGAGAGAGAGAGAGAGAGAGAGAGAGAAGAGGAGAAGATGGAGAGGAAAATGGGATAGCTGTAACGGAGAAAAATAAGGTTAATCTTCGATTTTTTTTCTTAAGCCTTCGTGCATTTTTCAGTGGGAAAAGTAATTAATTTCAGAATATCAAATCTCCATCGTTGTTATTTCTAGACCAGATCAATGAAAAATGTGTCTTGGAAATTTGAGCAGAATATGTTTCTTGTCTGCAACAGTAATAACATAATTACCATTCTATTTTTTCGTTCACTGAAGGCCACTGTAAATGCTACAAAAATCACTCACGCAAAAACAAAACGATTTATATTTGCTACTGAGAAGAAAACAATTTTTATTTGCCAAAAACAAGTAATTCATTGAAAAATATTTACAATTCGTGATCATTCTCTCTTGGCAAAAAATAATAATAGTAAAAAAATTACCAGAATTACGATCCTTCACGTAACAAATAATCATTTTCTTCTGAGCTACTGCGGTGACATTTTCTCTCGTAAAAACAAACGTTCTTTTTTTAATCTTTTACATGTTATTCTTTTTTAGAATCACTTATAATCTGTAATCAAAGCTTCAAAAGATAAGAAAAAATGAACTGGAAAAACCTGAATTGCTCACACTCAGGAGTTTTTCCAAAACTTTTTTTTTTTAATCTTTCAATATGCTAAAAGAAATAGCAATAAATATACATCACAAATAATGAATTATCCTGAACACAATCTCTATCACAACGACTCTGTCAATACAAACGCAGCCTCTATTCGAAACCTGCTCGATTTCGAGTGTCTAATCCCGACGGTCCGAAAGAAAAAGAGAAATCTTACACACGACTTATTCTTTTGGATGGGCCTACCTCGGGGAAAAAATGAGAAAACTCCAGGAATGAAAAAAGGTCACAGTAAAAAAAGGAGCAGTCTCCAAATAGGCTCTTTCAATGGGAGTGTTTGCCCAAGTAGGCCTAAAACACTAAATACAACCCAGACAAGTGTATGGGGGTATCCGTCAATCGTTTCAATTCGCTGGAACTCGTATTATGATGGCGACGGAAAGAAGTCGACCGAAGAATTTTGAATACTTTCGTGTAGAATACCTGTACGTTAGAACGATATTTTTGCAAAAGTTAGTGTTGGCTGAAATTTGTATTAGGAAAGTAGCCTGCTAAAGTATCAGTAACCAGCAAAAATCTATATGATTTAAGTAATAATTTTTATTATTATTATTATTATTATTATTATTATTATTATTATTATTATTATTATGAAAAATGAGAAGAGAGAGAGAGAGAGAGAGAGAGAGAGAGAGAGGCAACGTTACCTTCCAGCCTGTTACATAATATAAAAAAAATATGTACAATTAAACACACTTGAATGTTCAAATGAACAAAAATAATTGTCCTGTACTTCAATTCGATGCTAAAGAAAAGATTTCTGAAAAAATAAACGGATCCTTCACGGCCCTGTTAAAAAAGTAATATCTTTTTATACTGAAGAAAGTTATTACCATTAGTATAATGCATTATGACTATTCAACCCTGAAGTAGGTATTTCGTTTCTTACCGCACTGTATGCATAATATAACCAGTAATTTTCATCTGTTGAGGAAGTGTGTAGTGATTACCTTAACTTACAGTGCGCTATCCTTTAATAAAAATGTAAGGTCAGTGTATACTTCCCAACCGTAAATGAACTTCCATCAACAAGTACATTTTAATCTTTCAAGAAACTCACGGACTTTATCAAAACATTTTTATTTATCAAATAAAATTACTTAAAGACTGTGTATAGTCCTGCTGCAAGTATATATTTCAATGCATACAAGATATGCATTGTGTATTAATGTATGAATGCATAGCATTCATTTGTTTGACAGTCTGTCGACGGAGTGTATTATATAATGTTATAAGAATCTTTCTGCTTACGAGTATATAATATTAAATATACCTTCTTTTTATGTTTGCACTTCAATTATTGACGGGTTGACTAATATAATAATAGAATCATTTCACTTAAGAGTATATAACATTCTTTTGATATTTTGTACCTTAACTGTGGTTCTAGTCCGTCTGGCATCCAAGTGGTCCGAGCGGTTTGGGAAATAATAATAACCGCATCCGATGTCGAGGAGGGGGGCGGGGGGGGGGCGAGAGGAAACATAAGGAGACTGAAGAAATGCCATAGAAAGAAACAAAAAAAAAAATGGAAACAAAAACTAAAAGAGGGAAGAAACATGGGCCACCGTCAACCAACGGATGTAATTAAAGTACTTTTTTCTTCTTTTCCTCTTTTTCTCTCTCTCTCTCACTGCATTCTTCTGTTCTTTTTTTTCTTTTTTTTTACTGGAGGAGGAGGAGGAGGAGGAGGAGGAGGAGGAGGAGGAGGGGGAGGAGGAGGGGTGGTAGCACTTGCTGTTGCCATTATCATTGCAATTATCATCAATCACGAAGAAAAAAAAAGGTGCTTAAAAAATGATGGCTTGTAGTTTCTCGATTCTCTATGTCAGCGATCATCTTTCTCCCTGGCTCTCAGGGCATGAATAAGTTAGTGTGTATGCAGTGAATGTAATTATCCTCTCTCTCTCTCTCTCTCTCTCTCTCTCTCTCTCTCTCTCTCTCTCTCTCTCTCTCTCTCTCACGATAAAAACTGACCATTATATTCTGCACATACACACACAAAACACAAACATATATATATATATATATATATATATATATATATATATATATATATATATATATATATATATATATATATATATATATATATATATATATATATGTGTGCATATGTATACATAAATATATATATATATACATACATATATATATACACATACTGTATTTACAGGAATACATGGGTATGCATTTAGTCACATGAAGGATGAGTATACGGAACAATTGCCTTTTTTAAATTGAGTTTAGCTATTACCATTACAAACACTATACTTGACAATGTATGTGTGTAAAAAGAAATGTAAATTACAGCAATTTTACCATGAATGAGTTGCACATAATAACGAATCTGAGAATCTTTAGGCTTTATTTCTTTCAAAAATGCTGAGTGTTCTTTCTTTTTGCTGAAATCAACGCCAAAATCAATGAAATGCCAAAAGTTATAATCTCAACATCTTTTGCACTTTATTTTTGTTGATGGATCCATAGATACAGCTTAAGACGAAGTGCTATTTCAAATATTTATAACCATAAATAGAATTAATAATATTTAGCGTAATTTAAATTTCCTCTTTTATTTAACTAAAAATACATTTCGTTTCGACTAGAGGTGGTGAGTCACTACACAGACAGATAGAATACATACATATATACACACACACACATACATATATATATATATATATATATATATATATATATATATATATATATATATATATATATATATATATATATATATATATATATATATATATATATATATATATACATATATATATATATATATGTCTCTGCTTGTTCTTATGTGTATTTAACTGCATAAGAACAAGCATATGCTAATGTATGGATGCTTCCTACCTTGTAAGAAGTAACTTTGCACAGATAAAATAGTAGCAACCTACACATAAAAGATCTTACACACCCAGTCATCAACATAATGCATAGTAAAAGAGGGCATATTATCTTGACATGCAATCTCTTGCAATATGAAATCAACAGACCAGTTTCTTTTCAACCTTCCGCTACAGAGTATTTACAGTCCTTCCCGACGAACACACATGAATACAAAATGCACCCTCAAACACCTGGGGGGTGGTACACACACACACACACACAGAGAGAGAGAGAGAGAGAGAGAGAGAGAGAGAGAGAGAGAGAGAGATTTAATTAGTATTTTATCCGTACCAAACTACATGTATATATATTTGTGTCGACGCCAATAAGAATATATATTATATAACAGACAGAGAGAGAGAGAGAGAGAGAGAGAGAGAGAGAGAGAGAGAGAGAGAGAGAGAGAGAGAGAGAGAGAGAGAGAATTTAATTCGCATCTTATCATTACCAAAATATACGTATATATATTTGTGTCGATGCCAATAAGAATATATTATATAACAGAGAGAGAGAGAGAGAGAGAGAGAGAGAGAGAGAGAGAGAGAGAGAGAGAGAGACTCACCTAGATTTCATTCGTATCTAATCCGTGACAAATCACACGTATTTATGCCGATACAAATAATAATACATATTATAAACCGGTGATAGCTTAACGAAACTGTGTGAAGAAGTAACGAGTAAAAAGTAATGGAATGAAATCATAAATCCCCAGCTTTGAAAAGTTGCAATTAAATCGGGGGAAAACTTAAAAACGAAGATGATCAGTTAACAGGAAAAAGGGGGAAAAATGGAAAAGAACAGCAAAAAAAATCCGGCGGAGGATGTGAGCATTTTAAAGTTTCTGTTCTGAAAACAGGTGCACGCAGACGTTTTTTTTTTCTGTCTCTCTCTCTCTCTCTCTCTTTCCCTTCATTTTTTTTTTTATTCTTTCTTCCTTTAATCTGCCTTTTTTTCTTATTATTCCTTACGATCCATACACCGATGGCCAGGGGGAACGCCACCGTCATAATAGAGGTTGTTTTTTTTTTTTTTTTTTTTGAACGTCCAGACTGCGGTGAACTCAAAACATGCTATTTTTTTTTTTTTTTTTTTTTTATTTACGATCATTGTGGTTCAACCTGTTTATTAGGAGACATTTCTTCTCTCGAAGTAATCACCGTCAGCGGTAATATAGCATAAGCAAAGGTTACCAGCAAGGTATTTTTTTATTACCCTTACGTATATATAAATTACATACGATCCTTGAAAATGCCAACGATAAATAAAACAATGTTTATGAGCCTACGGTGCTGCTGCTGTTATTTCTAAGATGAGAAACAAAAACACCATCTAATACCACTACTACTTCTAATAATAATAATAATAATAATAATAATAATAATAATAATAATAATAATAATAATAATAATAATAACCATTCTAAGATAAAAAGAAGACATAAATAGGATAACAAAGATGAGAAATAAATTTTTTTTTTCAGATTCCCACAAGTAACAGGAAACAAAAGTTTATATATATGCGATAACAACGTAACCATCATATTACTTTTTAAAACCTGTTAGGTAATGAAATAGCGTAACCTAACGTTTACACAGATTAATAACGAAAGTAGTTCGTATCTGAATATTTACTGTATGCGGGATACAAGCACGTTTTGTGTGTGTATATGTATATGTATGTGTATATATATATATATATATATATATATATATATATATATATATATATATATTATACATATATATGCTGTATATATATAGATATATTTATATATACACATATATATGTGTGTATATTTATATTATGTGTGTGTGCGTGTGTGTGGGTTTCAACACTGCGATGAAAGATTGATCTGAGAAACTGACAGACAGATTCTTATATAATGGTCATCAGCACTGGAGAAAAACTTATTGATACAAAGAAAAAATTAGGCTTTATATTTCATTATTAGTAACTACAACATGAAAACATAACACTGCAGTATACATAACACGAGAAAAAGAAACCTGTTGTACACCTTTAGTTACGCTTATTTTTAGAAGATTATTAATCAAAATAACAAAAATTCACAGAATATTTAAATTTCATTGCAGGATGCCTTCAAAAGTCCTTAAGGAGAATTTCGTAAACCTTGATTTCCATATAATTCTTACAGTGACTGTTATAATTGAATGTTACGTTTATTGAAAGCCCTACGTTGTGAAGTTAACATGTACAGACATATCAAATAAAAAAATTGTCACGCCATAGAATTATCAAGAGAGAGATACTGTAAAATGCCGTTCTTGGTTATCAAAAAAAAAAAAAAAACTCCATTCTCCTTTTCGCTTGTTCTTATATATCTATTCCAAACCAATTTTCTTCGCCCTCCTTTTAGTGTACTGTTTCCTGTTTGGTACCACGTACCTGCCCTGAGGCTCCGACCCTATTGTACCGTTGTGACCCCCTTTAAAAGGAAAGACCAATCTTTATGTATACATTCATATTACATAAGGGTAGAGATGGTTGTGTTTACATATTATATATATATATATATATATATATATATATATATATATATATATATATATATATACATATATACATACATACATACATACATACATACATAGTACTTTTTTTACATACACATTCACAGATATTGATTTCAAGTTGTTCTCAAGGTATAATGAATTCGACTGCACTCAACTGAACTCAAAAGGCACAGGTTCGAACCCTGGTCAGGGCAGATGCGCTCGTCATATACAATTCAGTTTGGACCTAGGTCATTCTCAAGTTATAGTGAATTTGATTTTGAGGGGATATATATATATGCATATAATATATATATATATATATATATATATATATATATATATATATATATATATATATATATATATATATAGGGAAATGTTTTGTTTATCTATTTCTATCCTCTCCAAAGAACAGTTACTGCAGTTACTCCTAGCCAGTTGATACCGGTCCACACTCGCAACTTTTCGTGAGGAATCTGCATGTCACCATTGCAGTTTGCAAGGTTCTCTTCTTCCAGGTCAAAATACGAAGTGAATGCTTTCCACCCTTATGCTGTCTGCGACTCCATGAAATCAGTATAACCACCACCGTAAACTTTTTTCGTAACTTTTTGATAAAAAGGAAGAGTACGTTCACGGAGAAAGACGCCCGAAAAACTACGTGTGCCAATTCTTGCCGTTTACAAAACATTTTTTTTTTTTTCCTATGGAAACTATCAGTTACAGTATTTGTCCGCAGAGATGACCATCAAGCACTGGCAAATGATACGCAAACAAAATGCAAGCGAAGGTTTTGGAAGGTGCTTTTTGGCAAGTCTATCATCATGTATGTGACATTATATTTGAGTAATTATTATAGTTTATAATGACGGGTCTCTCGATTTCGCGAACAGAAGTTCAAAATGAGAAAATCTTTAAATTGAATTTTTGGCTTCGAAGACCTAAAATTTATAATGCATCCCAACAAATTCCAAACGAAAGGTTATTGGTGTGGACCAATTTATCTGGCTTGTGATAGCCATAAGGGAGTACATGGATAAAGAGCCACAATATAGGATATATATATATATATATATATATATATATATATATATATATATATATATATATATATATATATATATATATATATATATATATATATATATATTTATATATATATATAATGTATAAAATATATATACTGTATATATATCATAAAAATTCTTGATCAACTGAATGAACCCCAGGACATTTCATTTTAAAAATGTTATTAACTAAGTGAGGTGTAATAAACATTGAAAACAAAGGCGCAAAAGTTTGAGTCCTTTTCACGAATTTATTAAAAACAAATATCACTCAGGATACAAGAACGTGAGGAAAGAACAAATCCCATTTGGTGGTCCGGTTATACTGTATATTCATACTGAAAAAATTCATATGTATATATATATATATATATATATATATATATATATATATATATATATATATATATATATATATATATATATATATATATATATATATATAATATATATATATATATATGTATGTATATATATATATGTATATGAATGTATATATTATATATATGTATACATATATATGTATATATATATATATGTATATATTATATATACATACATGTATATGTATATTTATATGTATATACAAAAACAAAAGAAAGATTACGTATCGCGTAATTCAGGAATGCAACATCTGACACTCCCCTTTCCTCCTTTACAACCCGCCCCCTCCCAACTCTTCCCACACCCCCTCCCCGCCACATACTATCGCATACCTTTTAATGAGGTTGTACAGCGTAGCTCTAGCTACAAACAGAGAGAGAGAGAGAGAGAGAGAGAGAGAGAGAGTGTAAGTATGCTGATGAAAACATCGTCGTCGTTTGAATCGAAAATGTAGGATAAGCAGGAACGGCGATAAAAAAAACATGAGAGAAGCAGTGTAAAGAAAAAAAAAAGACGAAGAAAAAACAGTAAACTGTCAACAACATCCGAACAATACAAAAATGCGGAATTCGAAGAACAAAGAAAACAATGGCACAGGGGGAGCAAAAAAAGGTATATACAAAAAAACCGACGAGAGGAAAAAAATACACATTCACCGTCACCGCAATGTCGCATGTCAGAAAGCCATGAACAGGAGAGAGAGAGAGAGAGAGAGAGAGAGAGAGAGAGAGAGAGAGAGAGGGTTGATTATCCGCGTTAATCAAATATGAAAGTACATACGCACACACACACGTACACGTATATATACGTGAGCAATATATGTGTGTGCGTGCGTGTGTGTGTGTGTGTGTGTGGATTTGCCATGAACAGAGAGAGAGAGAGAGAGAGAGAGAGAGAGAGAGAGAGAGAGAGAGGTTGATTATCCGCGTTAATCAAATATGAAAGTACACACACACATACACACGTGCACGTATATATACGTGAGCAATGTGTGTGTGTGTGTGTGTGGATTTGCGCGTGAGAGGTAACACAGCCATACACACACACACACACACACCAGTTGAAAGGGTCATGTATGTAGATATTTTTATAAGAAGAATATTATCCGTGTAAGAAGAAATTAAAATACGTACGTGGTAATACCACTTCAAAAAACTTTATAAGGTAGCATGGAATGTAATACTGAAAGCAGTTTGCCAGTACGCCTTTCTATATAAGGGGGTTATTCTATACCAGATGTGTTGTGGACGCGTCACCACTGGGGAAAATATTGGATAAAATAAAATATACCTGCGCGTGGCAAAGTTGTTAAATACTACTGCTAGTATTACTATCTAATATTACTTATCTTCACGATGCTGAAATACTGATTTCTATTGCACAAAAATTAAGAACCTCACATAAATTGCATCTACTTAAGCGCTAAACACCCACCCCCACACACACACATACGCATACAAACATACATACATACATACATACATATATATATATACATATACATACATCTACATAATTAAACTTCCACAGACTACTCGGAATACCAGAATAGTTCTTAACGTTGGCTTATAAGCATGCTTCAAAGGGTATAAAGTTCGTGAAGCCGGGGCTATTACATGTTAGAAATGACTGGATTTAATTTACGTTTATTGATCGGGGAAGTACTATCTGGCATCACAGCTTACCCAGCCAATTTGGACCACAGATAATCAATGTGTAAAATGTGACCAACATGGACGAAGGGAACATCAGCATAACAGAAACTTCTTCCCAATTTAGAGAATAAAATTCATCTTGAAGGCAAAATGTAATAAGCGAAGTTAAGGCGCTAACATCCCATATGAAGTAATATTCATATCCAAGTAATAAGCATCTGGATAATAGTATGAACGTGATATAGGCAGATCATTCATACTTTTAATCGTCTGTCCCTTCGTCAATCTTTTGTTCGTTACGTACAAAGTCCTTGATATTTGAACGCTCTCTCACTCTCCATTACATCCGAAACTGTTTCGGTATTCGGTTGGAACTTTTTGTAATTCTCTCTCTCTCTCTCTCTCTCTCTCTCTCTCTCTCTCTCTCTCTCTCTCTCTCTCTGTGGACTTCACCAACCAAAACGAGAATGCAAAGTGGAAAGAGAGACGCCAGAATGACAACGGATAAAAAAAAGAGGATAAAATCCTTTCAGATCCTTCAGAAAATCCTTGAAGAAATATGCAAGTTTCCCAAAAGACATCTATCCATCTCGGAGGGAGGGAGGGAGGAAGGGGGAAGAGAGAGAGAGAGAAAGAGAGAGAGAGAGAGAGAGAGAGAGAGAGAGAGAGAGAGAGAGAGGGAGAGAAAGAAAGAAAAGACCCATTCGGATGCATTTTCAAAAAATGGCGAAATCCCCGAACTGAGAATTCGGATTTTTGCCCCACATGGGCCAAAACCCAACAAAGGGACAAATACTATTTTTTCTGCCCGACCTTGACAAAGGGCGATAAAAAACCCTCAACAGATAATGACCGACGAATGCAGAAAGGGTTAAAAAATGTCTGACCGTTAATACTGACCGCTGACCGCTCAGTTCGGGAAAGGGAGCGGAGGAGGAGGAGGAGGAGGAGGAGGAGGAGGAGGGGGAGGAGGAGGAGGAGGGAGGAGGGGGTGGGGTGTTTTCCTTTGTCAATTTGTTCAATGCTCTATTCTCTGACCATCTATTCACCCGCTTATTATTCCCTATTTCTATTATTTCGTTTTTTATTGCTTATCACCTTACACAACCTTCCCCCTCGCCTGCTTTAAGTTCTCTTGCATGCATAATATGCAATCGACCGCGCGAGATCTTTTCTTTATTTAATTCCCGATTTCGTTTTTCCATTCTGATACTAATTTTACTCACGTCTTTCGTTCCATTGGTCGTAAGTTACAAGTAACGAATTTTCTTGAAATAAATGTACATCGAAAACTCAAAGCAGACCTAAGACATAACACGCTGAAATTCCTTAACCAAAAATTAATATCTTATTGTATGACGGCAACGATGGCAGGCGCTTTCATCTCACGCTACTCACACGCTACAAAGAATGATCACATTCTTGGGATGTCCAAAAAAAACATGAAATTCTCAAAAATGACTGACATTATTGAGTTACGGGGCGCACTGAAGTTTTGCATGTTTCCAGTACCACCTATGAAATGAATGATAGGTTTGTTGCACTAATTCCTTATTGAAAGTTCGCATCTCGTAAGTATAATGTACCTTACATAGAGTTTGGATGCAATCTTTACAAAGTTCGGTTATAAGTGAAGAAGAGGAAGAAGTGAGACCTCCAAGAATAATTAATGGGAGAAATATATAAACTCTGTTGCATACCTGTGATCTTCGGAATGATAATGATCTCACTTTGAAATTAACTGCTTTTATGACTACTCATCACTATTTTTTTTTCTAACCCAGTCTGCCTGAATGACTTACGATCAAAGAATAAGATACAATTTTATAATTCCACCTCAAACGGAAAAAAAAAAAAATCCATTTATGTCTGGAACGTGGTACGAAAAAATTTCAGAAGTCGAAGAAAAAAAAAAATGTTGATACACCAATAAACTATATTAGCAAGAAGAAAGAGGAGAATATAGTGCAACAAACATAACTAAAGAATTATACAGAACGCAGAGCCCAAAGCCAGCAGTAGAGCCACGTACACATGAGACAGGCTTCATGGGATCTGTCGATGACATTTGAAAGTCATGTC
>NC_089790.1:9470000-9480000 GCF_040412425.1 Macrobrachium rosenbergii
CTGGAATTCTTGTAAAGCGTTTGTTTTAAAAACTGAAATTATGATAAAAACACATAACATCAATGAGAGTGAGCTAACAAGAAGCACAGTAAATTATACCATATGTAGCGGTAAGGGGGGAATACGGTACAGGTAACATAACAACTGCTATGTATACAAAGGGGGGGGCAGAGGGCGTTTGTGCGTAAGAGGTTCAGTGCCAAGAATAACGACACCAGCAGTGCCTTCCGCAGGAGGGATGCCATACACCTAATGAAGCAACATATAGTACATTAGAGACACCTAAACGGAAGTGGGTAGATTGTTCTGAAGCGAAAACGGCGTAATTTGCCACACTCGAAACAAGTCAGAAAAATATAACGTATGGATACAAGGGGTTGGAAGAGATGTAACACAAACATACAGATCAAAACATTGAAAACACTGTACACATAAGAAGAATATTTTTTTAAATAGATAAGCGATACAGGCACATAATATATTACAGGTTTTAAACTAACAACTACACACAAAATAAGTTACATTAAATGAGCGCAGAGGGGTTGTTTTGGTGTGACAGAGATAATCAACCTTTTTGGTGGTCGGGTTGAAAGAAGGAAGCCACATGAATATTTTGGGAAAATAAATCAGGAGATGATCAAAATATTAGCAAAAACAAAAAAAATATTACGCTGATGGAAAGTGTGGAAATGACATACTGAGTTGGTAAATATATATATATATATATATATATATATATATATATATATATATATATATATATATATATATATATATATATATATACATACATACATACATATATATATATATATATATATATATATATATATATATATATATATATATATATATATACATATACATATACATATACATGGAATGTTTGGAGTCGAAAATGGAATGAAAGCTTTAGGAATCTAAGGTGTCTGTAACAATGAAAAGTGAAACAGGATATGAATGGAGAAAGAGAGGGAGGAACTCTAAATTAGGAGAACGTATATAATAAATAACACTAAAGCGAGATGGTGCTTTGGAAGACATACTGGTATTGTTGCTGCAGTACTCACGCGTGCCGTTGAGGTTACGTGAGAGAATCTTGTTTCCGTTGGGGACGTATCCCAGGAGTGGATGCGGTATCGGGGCCTGCTGCGACCCCGGGTTCTGAGCGCCCTGCGACGGTCCGGGCACGGGCATAGCGGGTGCCACGATACCCAGGGACGATGGGGCAGAGACAGGGGGAGCGATGCTTCCTCCCGACGGGGGTGGTGGAGGGGGCACTCCTCCGCCTACTGAAGAGGGGTTATTTGGCAGAGATCCTCCGCTGGCGGAGCCTGCTGACCCTGACCGGTCAGATGCGGCAGTAGCTGCGGGGGGCGCTGGAGTTGGCGTGGAAGGTGGTGCGGGCGTGCTGGGCGCCGAGAGGTTGGCGGTCGACACGGGCGGGTACTGTGTGTCGCTCAGGCCGGACATGTGTGGGCGTCGGGGGTTGTCAGTCAGGGGTGGTGTGATGTTGTAATGGGCGGGCTCAGTCTTGATAGGAATGGGAGAAGTTGTCGTGGTACTGTTGGAGAAGGCGTTGCGCTCCGCTGCGGGCGGCGGCACCAGAGGTTGTGTGGCGTGGGCGCGCGTGGTGGGTGGCACGAGCAACATGGATGGATGGTTGGGTCACATGATGGGCGTGAATGACATATATGGCGGGCGGCAATGGTGTGGGCGACACCTGCCAGCTGAATGACCCCAACCGGACGATCTGAATAACTCACCCCAGCACCAACTCCTGCTGCCACAAAGAAAAGACAAAAAAAGATTTGTTAGATTCCACACTCTACAGGTCTTGGTACTTCATTTCTTAAAACTACACAAACTGCAAAATCGGTGCAATGACATTAATATAGTCTGAGATTTATACTGATTTACTAAGGAATGACATATTATTATTGAGTCTAAGACCCAACATCCTAGTGAGGTCATTACTTATAGGAAATTAATGTACATATTCATAAAGTATATGGGTACATCTATATATGGCTATGGACTAGAACAATAACATTAATACAAATTCCATATCATTTTTATAGATACCGAAAAACCTGAGCACATTTCCATAGAAACAAGAAAAATCAAACCTGAGAACATTTCCACAGAAACAAGAAAAATCAATCATATAATTAGCCTCATTCGCTTATAAACATCAATACGGCTCGGACGCCAAAAGGTTAGTTTTAGAAGATGGTTTTGGAAAAGATATGTCTTCCGCCTGAGACTCAACTCAGCACATTCTGAAAGCACAGCATGAAGAATGAGCTGCGTCTACGAGAGAGGAAATCTTATCAGATAACTGACCAACATATATCATTATTATCTAGAATTAAATTCTCATTCCAAACAACCATAAAAACCACCTTCTTCAACAGCAGACATCATTAGCTAACATATAAAAGGAGCATTACAATTGGTAAGTGCATAGTTCTTGATAGCCGATGGACAAATCGACCGTTTATCACTGTGCCTAAACCAGAGGATTAGGTCTGAATCCTGGATAGGGGCAAATGCGCGTGTCAATTACGGTATTTCCAAAGTGAGATGATTTCGACATTAAATTATATTTGTAGGTTAAAACACAACACAACACACATATACATACATACATACATACATACATACATACATACATATATATATATATATATATATATATATATATATATATATATATATATATAAAATTTATATTTATACATATATATAAATATAAATATATTATGTATATTATATATACAGATATATATACATATATATATGTATGTATTATATATATAACAACGTTTCTTGTAAGAAATACCAAGCACACTTATTCAAGTAATTTTTATATCCTGCACAGGGGCGTAAAACACTAATACAGACATTCGTGTCTTGACCTATGTCGTCATGTCAAAGACAACGCTTTAAAATTCAAACAGGATTCTCCTTCCAAATGCTGGACTTCGCAAAGATCGTCAGCCCGCGTCGCAGACTGTCATAATAAAACATCAACGAAAAATAAGATTTCCTAATGCTGAGGAAACTGAAGCTGAAAGGAAACATCTTGGTTAGGCAGACACGCAGATAGATGAAACTGACCAACAGTGGAAAATATGCAACAGATAAAATCTGATCATATTACTTTTGGCGTTAAAGCTCTAAGATTTATATAAAACATTCACTAGAGATAATTTATAGATGCATTCATCTATAAATTATCTCTGCATTCAAGGCAGCTGATATTTGATGAAGATAGAAGAAACTGACCAATAACAGAAAATATGCAACACATAAAATCTGATCACATTACTTTTGGCGTTAAAGCTCTAAGATTTATATAAAACATTCACTAGAGATAATTTACAGATGCATTCAAGGCAGCTGATAGTTGAAAAAAATGAACACGGAATTTGAATCAGAATATAAATGATATAAAAAAAAAAACCAGAGACAGGTGACGAAAAGGACGGTGATTTCCAGATACCCGAAGATGTGGGTGGCCACCGGACCGTTACAACATACAACCCCAGGCCACATGGAGGCATCCTGACCAAGAACTTTTTTTTATCATCATCTTTTACTTTTTTTAATCATCATCTTTTACTCTTTTTTTTTCAGGCCATTAAAATCTTATTCATCATCTTGCGTTCGAAATGTAATTTGAAAAACTATTTCAGAACAAGTGGAAGGTGAGATGTTCAGGAATTTCACCAGGCAACCTGTCTAAATTTTTTCCCTTTAATCTTTGTGTATCTATTTTAGAACAGAACACAGAATTTAGGCCAAAGGCCAAGCGCTGGGACCTATGAGGCCATTCAGCCTGAAACGGAAATTGACAGTAAAAAGGTTTGAAAGAGTAACCGGAGGAATACCTCGCAGTTGCACTCTGAATCAATTGTTAGGAGAGGGTGGAAAGTAAGATGGAAGAAAGAGAATATGAACGGAGGTACAGTCCAAGGAATGAAAGGGTTGCAGCTAGGGGCCGAAGGGACGCTGCAAAGAACCTTAAGTACTATTTTATATCAAGACTATCCCTCCAAAAAGTTTACCACCCATTACAGTAATAGATCCATGGGCCACAAGAGTGCACCCTAATTTCTTCAAAGATTCCATCTGTCGATAATAATTACAATCTGGTTAATATTCTAACCTTACAAAAATCTAATTGGAAAAACTTGCATATTTTCCGAAGTAAAAACATGCAGATTACACAACTCAGTAGTCTGATTAAGATATCCTCAACTTTCGCATTTTCTAACCCGGCAGCTTACACTACAGGCGAGGCTAAACAAGCCTCAGTGTTCATTTACCTCTATTTTTAAAAGCGAACATAAAACGGAATGCAATTCACAATGTGATATAACCTGGTAATCAATATACATCAGCAATCTATTTGAAAAAAAAAAAAACACTAAAGTTTGCACCTTCCTCTCTCATCCCTTTTTATGAAAGATGTCAGGAAAGTCACTGACTAATTGATGCTAATCTCACGTTACAGAGGCTGATTGTAGTTGGACACAGAGATGCAGCAGATGCCTGTCATTTCTCAAAAGGCTTTGATACTCGATCCGGAAGACTGGGGCTATTTGGCAAACATGACGCGGGCGATTAGTTCATGTCGAGGGTGCAGTATTTCAAAGTTACGACTGCTCGAGAGTGAGTCACATGACCTGGGTCAAGCGTTCCTGCCCTGTGCTCAGAGGGCAACGATGCATGCCAAAGAGGATAGCAATATGTCTTATATATTCTATAGATACTTCATGGTGCCTCTATACCTTGGCGACAGACTTCGATGGAGTGATGGGTAGGGTATTGTCCAAAACTCAATGGCTTTTTTTTTACACACACACACACACACACACACACATATATATACATATATATATATATATATATATATATATATATATATATATATATATATATATATATATATAAATGGTGATGAATCACGCCACTTCATTTTGAGGAGATGTAAATAGGTGAAAGGAGAGAAAGGAGAGACCATAGAGAACATAGGACAATGTGTCCAACAAAGATTATATAAAAAATTTTGTATGCGTAGTCTAGTTTAAACACACTACTTCGGACGCTTTTTTTAACATTTACATATAAATTTTGCATTGCTTTCTCGGAGAAAATCTCTGTTGCAATTTATAGCTGGTGACCTTAGTGTGACTATCGATTTACTTCAAAGAAATTAATAAATAAATACATAAATAAAAGCAAGGAACTATATCTCCCACGTATTTTAGTGTATGGAAACGAAACATAAAGGCTGGTGATTGGTAACTGCTAACAAATAACACCATTTTGCCTAATAAAAAAGTAAAATCGAATGATCAGACTGGGAACTAAGGACATCCAATTCTGATTCTAGCAAGGCCAGTGTGATAAAAAAAAAAAAAAAAAAAAAAAAATCTGCGCATGACGTTTGGACATCTGCTGCCCAAGAGCTTTAAAAACGACTGATATCTTCGGTTGGTGAAAATTGGCAAGACTGCGGCACTTTTGAAAATTTACAAAAATCCATTCCAAAACCTTTCTGGCAACGTAGCCGCCTCACGACATAGCCCATCATAGCCGAATTATGTTGTCGCCGGCCATCTAACATTTAAGGAGCGCCCAAAGATCTTTGCATCCCCCGTTGACCCCTGCATAAAAACGAACGGGCCTCAAAAACCTGCTTGCATTTTGCCTGCTCAGGCAACAACAGGTCAAAAAGCGACTAGCCCGTTACTGCTTTTGTGAGAGCAGCTTGTCTTTTTTTTTTCCTGCCATTATCACATGCTGCTACTTTTATGAGTGCGACTTTTTCGTATGCTAACGCAAGAATTTATCAAAACGCCAGTTGCCTACCAGTTTCCTGTCAAATCTGCCAAAAAAGTGGGATAACACAGTAAATTTATCAGGCGTCTCTGCGAAAGCCTAAGACTCCCTCAATTTCCAGTCGTCGTCTTAAGCTAAAAGGTCCTTATTTACACCTGCTGTCTTCACTCGAGGAATTCAGATAACGGATATCTACAGACTTGAATTTCACTTAATTTATTCACCCAGACAGACGGTGGGGAAGAGAGAGAGAGAGAGAGGAGAGAGAGAGAGAGAGAGAGAGAGAGAGAGAGAGAGAGAGAGAGAGAGAGAGAGAAAGGAAAAACGAAAAGAAACTAGAACAAAACTTTCTAAGCTGGTTAAAAATAACAAGACTGAAATTCAGGCAACCTGCTGTGCATTCTCTTCTGTTAATCGGGGCATTTTTAAGTAACTGCAAACTATAAAACTCTATGTATACAACACCTGATAAAGTTGTCAGATGGCAAAATTCTCAAACGTCGTGAAATTATCATAAAAAAAATTACCTCTCATATTTTGTGTAACTAGATTTTAATCATGGCGATCGTGTAAATGCTAAAATAATAATACTTATCTCAAGAGAATTCTCGCACTGTAATCGTACAAATTTAAATCATTTCATTTTAAAACGTTTCTGCCAAAGCTCAAAACTCAAAGTCCTATTGCAATACTTCCTGACATTTAAATCCTAAAGTCATACCTACAGCAATATTAATGCCTTTGTTCCCTCCGTTAGTTCTTGCACTAATATTTTTTGTTATTGTTGTGAGATGAGGTAGGCGGCCTTTTGCCACCAAAGACTCAAAGACTTTAGTTCTTATACATGCAGTCAGTAAATATATGAATCCTAAATGACAGCTCAAACACCTACACTGTTCATTAAGAATGACATCAACTTTTTGCGTCAAGTTATATTTCCAGAAAATGATTCCCGCATTTTTGATGGGTTGAGATTCCCAGTGATTTTCGCCCTAAAATGAATCCTGCATTGGATTCTGTAACTCTTCGAGCTGATGCTGTAATGTTCTTTCAGATGAAGTTTTTCAGTGAGTTCAGAATTTTGACATACTAGTGTTGTAATGTATACAGAATTTAGGCCAAAAGCCAAGCACTGGGACCTATGTGGTCATTCAGCGCTGAAACGGAAATTGACAGTAAAAGGTTTGAAAGGTGTAACGGGAGGAAAACTTCGCAGGTGCACTATGAATCAGTTGTTAGGAGAGGGTGGAAAGTAAGACGGAAGAAAGAGAATATGAAAGGAGGTGCAGTACAAGAAACGAAAGGGGTTGCAGCTAGGGGCCGAAGGGACGCTGCAAAGAAGCTTAAGTAATGCCTACAGTGCACCGCATGAGGTGCACTGACGGCACTAACACCCTGCGGTGTGACATAATAGTGTGATTAGGCCATTAGAATACCAATTAAACGCTAGTACTACTACAGCTGTTAATGAGATAAATCATCTTTTACTAGTAATACTACTACAGATAACACTACTGAATCCTCTGACTAATAACAAGGATTCCGCCCGACGGAAAAATACCTTAACTTCGAATCACCGCGAGGAAAAGAATCGCCGACACCACTAATAACAAAAACCTTCAAAAAAAATCTTGAAGAGAAATCAAATGAGTAAATTAACCCGAGGCAAGAATATATGAAAAAAAAAATACTAAATTTAATAGACATCACAAAGAATATGAAAAAATCTCCAGAACATTGTCAGTTGCGAATGATGTGATTAAAAAAGCAGCGATGCTAATGAAATGCTCCAGAAAAATTAAAACTTTTTAAAAATGTCTGTATTCTTTCTTCGTGCGGTCCTTTTCAAAATTCCGAAATCATATACTTTCATTCAAGATAAAATTTTGGACTTTTTGTACCTAAATACAAACAAGTTATTGCCATTATTTTATTTTTGGGTCTTTGCACTAATTTTCATAGATATATTATTTTTTAAGACGAGGGATTCCTATTTACTTTTATTTCTGTGAAATGAAATAGCAGGGATATTGTTATCAATGTTGTTATCACCACATGATGTAAATAAGAGCGTTAGGCATCCACTGCTTACAGAATCAGATTCAAGTGCATACTTATAACTATATCAGACTGCTTTCTTTACCGATATTCCCTTTTAAACCAAACCTCTTTATTCATAAGTTTACCCATCAATATATTGTTAATAATGTTTTGTATTTTCTCCTTGCTAACAGATACCTATAGAACTTATACATGAAAAACTAATTATATATTTAAATATATATGTGTGTGTGTGTATGTGTGCATATGTAAGTGGACATATTATAAATATACTATATATATATATATATATATATATATATATATATATATATATATATATATATATATATATATATATATATATATATATATATACATAGTGTGTGCGTGTGTGTGTGTGTGTGCGCGCGCGTATTCAAAATACTCCATGTACACTGTTGGGTCACAGAGAACAAATTATTTTTTTTTTCTTATTATCTACGCTGGAGAGAAACCAAACCACTCTGATCCATAGGTCGCGTATCAAACGTGATGCAATTCACGATAAATACTACAGTCTGAAGTAAGTGGTGGCCATGAGAAAAATGCGCCCGCGCGCGTCAGGTCATCGAACTGGAACATAATTTGCTACTACTAATATCAAAACTACTACTGCTACTATTAAACTAGCGCTAATAATTCTGCTATCAGCCAATATTACAGACACTGCTGATAGGTGAAACACTGCAATTAAAACCATGATTTTATTGTATGGGTAATAGCTCGTGAAACCAGTTTGCTGTTAGTCACAGAAATTTCACACAAGAAATCGGAGATTTCAGCTACATTAAAAAAAAAATCTATCTCAGAATTATAGAAATGTATTATGACGACTTTCTGCTGCGTAGATAAATCATAGGGGGTTTCCTAATTACCAAAAGCTAACAGCCATTTCAGTCTTAATAATCATTCGCTACAGAAAATCACAATTTTGACGATAACATTCAATCCCGGTGTTGTTGCCAATATCTTTTTGTATTTCCCATTACTACTTTCTATGAAACACCACATTCTTCGGAAGCTTGAATTTCAAGTCAATGGCTCCTATGGCCTGTTCCATATGATGAATGGGGTTCATCTTCTGAATGACAATAATAATTCTTTCATTAAGTTGGTTATGTGGTACCATAATTCTGATTAATACATACCCCTTCTGGCACAAGTAATACCAACAGCGTTAGGATAGTCCAAAAGAAAGCTAGATACTAACATGGCAAGAACAAAAATCCTAGACAGAACTTGGCGCGATTTTCTTCTCCCGTCCATTTACTCCAGGACGCCCTGTCAAAATCCCGAGGAACCAAAGAGGCGAACAGATCTCTTGAGGAAACTTGTTTTCTCTCGGTCACCCCCAAAAGACCTAACTTCGGAATCTACCCCCTCGGTCGGGAACTCGGATCCGACGAGTTTTTATGCTCTGCAGTGATTGGTGGAGATGATCTGTACTGAACTAGGTTGATTAACGACAATTCCTACGGCTTGTTACTATGGGTTTGCGGCGGGGCACGTGTTTGGTTGGGCATTTTGCAGCTCAGATGTGGGCTCGACGTGACTGCGTCACGTATTAAACGGGAGGGCCTCGACGAGGTAATCCTCACTCCATTACCAGTAACGGTGCAAAGATACGAAAAGTATGTCTCCATAATGATAAAAGCCAAAAGCGCATTTAACCCCTTGTGTGCCGTGGTTGTTACGAGGTCGCGGAATTATTGAAAAGAAAAAAATATAAACAAACAAACGAAGATATGAAAGCAAGTAAAGGTAAAAATTAAATAAAAAATACACAATTATGTAAATATATCGGAAACAAACACGGTAACAAATTTAAACAAAAGAAACATTGACAAAAACCAGGTTATTCAAGTCATAAGTATACATTCGCACACAACCAAAAATCATGTACAAATTTGATACAAATACATAAAAATCATAAATGCAAATAGTATACACCCATCCCTATAATATATATATATATATATATATATATATATATATATATATATATATATATATATATATATATATATATATATATATATATATATATATATATATATATATATAT
>NC_089790.1:9487500-9490000 GCF_040412425.1 Macrobrachium rosenbergii
GCGGTAGACCATGGCAGAGAATGAAGGTAAATCTGAATAACAATAATCATGTAACTGTAATAGCCACAATGAGTCAAAGCACAGGTCATGCAATATACTGCATGGCTCCTCTTGCCATTCAGAGCTAATTGCAATTCTTCTCAGGGAAATTAATGATTTGTAACAACTCTTCCTGTAACTCTGAAACATTTGAAATTGTAACAACTCTTCCTGTAACTCTGAAACATTTGAAAAAGGAATGGCAAGTTAAGCAGCCGTTCGTAACAATATCACTCAAGTCTTTTGGGCGTCACTAGGCGACAGCTAAAGTAGGTCCAGGATCCTGTGTAGGCCTGAGCTGAACAGGTACTGCCGTCAGACGTGGATGAATACAGGACGGAACGGTGGCTTTTGTTTAGTACTATGACGATGAATACGTCAAATACATTTTGACAGAAGCAAGTGTATCTATGTGTATGCTTGTGTTAACTAAAATCTAATATATTTTTCCGGGAGGCAGCAAATTATTCTGAAGAGTTTCGAAGAAATTTTCTGTAAGCGGAAGCAACATATTCGTGTAACATTTACCGAACCACAATATATTTGAAGGAAGTGTCCCCCCCCCCATACTGTTCACCTGACGATTTTTTAAAATTAATTGTAAGTATTTTAATGGAAAGATCAACATGCGTATGAAGATAGGCTTGCCACGCCCTTCACTACTTCCAGGTCAGTAGGGAATCCCACCAACAAAAGAGGTCAAACTTGTCTTAAAATATGTCTATAATGAAGTGTCGGTATGTCTTGGTTAGGAATAATTCGTCATCAGCCCTTAAGGCTTGCCTTGCCAAAGTCAACGAGTTTTTCTTTAGAAATACCATGATTTTACAGAAGCTACCATGATAAGCACTGCCAGTGCTCTACGCTTACTTACTCAGATGAAATTACATGGTTGGAATGTTACGGCCTGAATCCAGTGTCAAGCTCCACGTGTGAGTTTCATCAAGTCTGAACAAAGAGCAAGAATTAGAAATTTATCCAAGTTCCTGTTATATCACTTTCGTTATGCGACAGCAAGAATTACTTACGCTTCTCACAATCGCAACCTGTTAGAAGGAAATATCCCTAAACGAAGTGTTATGAATTTGAGAATATATATAAAAAAGACGCAGCCGGCGAAGGGAACACCTTGGTTTCTTGTTAAACGAAAATAATGCTGATAATCGGTTGAAATGAAATGTCAGATTTATAAAGAGAATGAGGAACAGCAGGGGACTTTGCCATGAGTGGTCCCGAATATCTGCCATACAAATGATGGAAGGAGAAGTGTCACGAAGTCATATTTTGCATGAAAGGACAGCAGAAGTACCCTTAAAAATAACATGAATAAAGATTCATGACACGAAGTTATAGAAAAATAACTACATATTACGCCATATACCACACTCAATGAAAATACAAATTTCCAGAACTGGAAATGACGAGGCAATTCTCTCTCCAAAAGACTGTCCGGAATAGTATCAAAGACTAGTCATCTTAATGTTACCACAAGCCTCTAAAAAAAAAAAAAAAAATCAAGGGGAATTCTGGAAACCGAACTTGAAAACTTTCTTTCATTTTCTCTCATTGATTTTCAAGTAGAATACATTGTATTGTACGTTCACGTGATAAAAAATAAATCGAAAAATTTACGATTTTCGTGACAAAATTATGAATACAACAATGCCTTCAAAGAAGAATAAATTGCAAAGGAAGAAAGAGGAAGGAAAAATCATATGCAGCCAGTTACACACATTCAAATGAGATGATTTCGATCAGCACAGTTCTTGCATTTGACTCAAACATATATATATATATATATATATATATATATATATATATATATATATATATATATATATTTATATATATATATATATATATATATATATATATATATACACACACACATATATATGTATGTAGGTGTATATATACATATAAAATGTGTGCGTGCGCGCGTGTATCAGCAAAAAAAAAAAACTTCTTCTTCTAAATAAAATATTAGCATGTCATGGCTTATTGCACACTGGTCGCAAATAATTATTACTCTTAGAGACCTCGCCAACGAACGAAAGGACTAACACACTGTCGCAACATTGATTCATCAGGGTAAAAATGATCAACTCGATTTCCACTTTTAAATCTACACATGAATTAGGAAACAACAGTCACGTACTGACGCCAAACATTTCACAGAACCGCCGCCACACAAATGGAAAGACAACGACAATGAAAATGTGTTGCATTTATATATTTATATATATATATATATATATATATATATATATATATATATATATATATATATATATATATTACTGTATATAAAATATATATATATATATATATATATATATATATATATATATATATATATATATATATATATATATATATACATATACTGAAAATGTTGTCACATTTATATATAAGTGTACATACACAGAGACATATATTAATACCTACTGTACATACATAC
>NC_089790.1:9492500-9540000 GCF_040412425.1 Macrobrachium rosenbergii
CAAATAAGGGAGAAAAGCGTGGCTTTGGAATAACAGCTTCCCATCTTTATATAACAGGAAAAGATACAATTCTAGACGCTAGGAGTGTCTGCTGAGGGTGCGTCCACAAAACAGTAAAACATGTCGTAAACATGAGGCGGCACCTTATCTCTTACATATCACAAACAGGTTGGAAATCAGTCGACGACTGAGCGTAGAGAGTGAACCTTAGGCCAATGCTGGATACTCGCGTGAAGCACTTGGTAAAACTACCAATAAGTCATTAACTTCTATTCAACCTGTTTGTGATGTCTTTGCGATAAGTTGCCTACATGTGTTTATTACTTTTTACTGTTGCGGACTCACCGTAAGATCAAATCCAGAGGCAAAAGGCGTCGTGTAAGAAACAAAGGCTAGTATGCAGCAATAGCCTATTCTTGCAGTAAATCAAATAATACCTTCATTAGCATGCCAAAGATGATTTTCACATGACATTACTAACTTTTTCCAGAGAGATGAATATTATATGTGAACGAACATAAAATCAAGAAAAAAAATTCATTACAGGGAACAACAATGTTGCTGATGATGGTGATGGTAGTTTTTTTTTTATCATAGATAAGCGGAAATTAGAATTCATTATAGGTAAAAACAATTTGATGATGATGATGATGATGATGATAGTATCTTACCATATATATGCGGAAAAATATCCATGTCATTACCACTGTAACACTGTATCCTTTTTAGACCCGACAGGAACAAAGATCCAACTGAAATTGACAATCACTAAATATGGAAAGTAACCAGTAAATAAACAATCAAGCTCCTAAAGAAACCAATAATTTAATTACAGCCCTCCATTTGAAAATCTGAATGAAGCTAAGGATCGGAGACGAGAAGACTCTAGAGAGCAGTCTGTGTAACAACTGACACACAATAGTATTAACGGGAGGAGATTGGAAGGACACGACCTCCTTATTCACCGCGTGATTGGAGCCACACGAAGATGACTCATCGTCAGTAACGATGACACTGCAAAAGACGCAGACAGCACCAAGGAAGAAGGAAGAGACACCAAGGAAGAAGGAAGGGACACCAAGGAAGAAGGAAGAGACACCAAGGAAGAAGAAAGAGACACCAAGGAAGAAGGAAGGGACACCAAGGAAGAAGAAAGAGACACCAAGGAAGAAGAAAGACACACCAAGGAAGAAGGAAGAGACACCAAGGAAGAAGGAAGGGACACCAAGGAAGAAGGAAGAGACACCAAGGAAGAAGAAACACACACCATGGAAGAAGGAAAGGACACCAAGGAAGAAGAAAGAGACGCCAAGGAAGAAGGAAGAGACAAGACTTGGTGGATTTCATCCAGGATTTTTATATCCAGGAGCTGTAGACATCCAGATGCCAAACGAAAAGGACTTGCTACAACCAAACAGGTAAAGCCTCAGGACATTAACATATACTGATCATGCTTTGACCAAAAGTCACATTAGTAACAAACGATAGTTTCAAACAGCTTTGAAGGCAGCGAGTCACCCATAGGTATCCCCACGCTAAAGAGCAAGAAATTGAAACGCATAAAACGAGCGCGTTTTAATGGGCATTGGAATCAAAAATAAAATTAATTCAACATCGAAATTTATAGGCAAAACTAATGAAACCCGTCATCTTATATCCAAAAGATGAGCTGGCTTAAATTTGGAATGTCAACGGTAGTAGCACTTACTAGAACAAATCCAATACGTAGGTAGACTTTGTAGTACGTTATAATACTCACAAAGAGTCAAGTTTCGTGCGTTTTTTTCCCATTAGGACTCAATCACAGTTTTAAGTACTGAAGTGCGAATATAATTAACCAGGCCAGATTTTTCTATGGTTAGTACACGGAGAAGGGCAAGCCGGCACTAATACAGATCGGACTTTGGGATGGGGAGATAAAGAGGAAAAGAGAAAAGGAGGAGGGGGTCGCATAGTGGAGGTTGGGGGATTACTTAACAATATATATAGATATATGTATATATATATATATATATATATATATATATATATATATATATATATATATATATATATATATATATATATATATACATATATATAACTATAAAAATATATACAACATATATATACTGTATATATATACATATATATGTATTTTACATATGTATATATATGCATATAAATATATATATACATATATATGTATATATATGAAGATAAAAAGGCCCATAAAACACTATTTGAACGTTGCAACCATATATTTCGAGCACTTCCTTCTGTGCCCCTGTTCACTGTCCATAGTGTTTTATGGGCCATTTTATCTTCATATTATACTGTGGTACTGTATTACAGTAAAAGACACATACACATATATATACACTATGTGTATATATATATATATATATAATATATATATATATATATATATATATATATATATATATATATATATGTATATGATATATATATCATATATATATATATATATATATATATATATATATATATATATATATTTATATAAAGATATATGATACATATATATATATATACATATGTATATTTATATGGAAAAGTCTTAGTATCCAAGAAGCGCAAGAGCGCCGTTAGGTGAAGGTGAATAGTGTATTGTGTGTACGGGGATTCGATGCACTGCTAGTAAGCCTTCTGGGTGGCTTTATGAAGCAGGTAATACTCTAAAATTTTGCATATGGGTTTTCCCCATGATTCGCATTTAAATTATGACTGCAGCAATGACCCTTGTGCAGTATATATTTTAAGTAAAAAAAAAAAAATATATTATATATATATATATATATATATATATAATATATATTATATATATATATATATTATATACTGCGTAAAGCTGTGAATGAGAAAGCTAATTTAAAATTGCTATATTCCCACTCGATGACTGTCAGCCTGACAAGCTAAGTACGGACCCACCCATCGCATTCGTTCAAATAACTTCTATTCTCCTGTTTCTTGGTAATAACTCCCTTGCTAAAATTATCTTCTGGTTGCTAAATTGCCTACTGGCCGCCCAGTACATCATAGCAAATAATTTTAGAAATTGCATATATATTATTTCCTCTCTGGGAGTCTCTAGATATATTCATCAGTTTATTAACGTCCATTATATTATATATATATATATATATATATATATATATATATATATATATATATATATATATATATATATATATATATATATATATACTGTATATATATTTATAGAAATATATGCAATATATATATACACTGTGTGTATATATATGTATGTATATATATATATATATATATATATATATATATATATATATATATATATATATATATATATATATATATATGCGGGTTCACGTGTGACTGTGTGCCCACCCGTCTTATTGTGTAATTATACCAAATTATTGGAAGCATCATCAACCTGCTCTCAGCACAGCAGGCAAAAGACACTTATAAGCAAAAGCGTAATAACTTTCGAAGATAAGAGGTACTGGGAATAATGGAATTCAATTAATACAACTGTTTTACTTAGTATCAAAATGGGCAATGCAAAAACCGAGGGACAGGCAGAAAAAGAAAGCGTCAACAGATTTTCCTCGTTCAGTAATGAATGAGCAACCTGGAAAATTATAGGACCATCTCAACAAGAAATCAGAGAGGTACGGTGCTTGACTGAGAAGCTGGAACACTGATAACCATAAACCTTTCTGCTCCTCTCCTGACAGGTTTTATAGGGAAAGCAAGGAGTGTGCCGGCAATCGAGAGACTTGAAGATAACGCCGGCCGCATTTTTAATAACAGTAGAGAGGCAAGACACGCCGATAGCGGTGCAAAGTCGAATCAAGGTTGAATACAGTTTCTGAAGCCTTCGGAAGGCCCTCTGTGACTCAGCAAGGTAGGCAAAAGAAAGGAGAACCTGCTCATGCATGGAGACAATACTCGGTGCATGGCTGGGTAAGTTTCACGGAACTGAAATAACTGTAAAAAGTCATAAGTACAAATAGGACATGCAGAGTGCACCCAGCTTTATTCAGAAATACAGACCTCTCTTAGTAGCGTTTTGTCATCTCTGAAGAGCAGACTGGGATGATGAACCACCTCTGGATATCCTTTCTCAAGCTTCAAAGCAAAGATTTGTGAACAGACCTGCCATATGTGTCTCTTTAGTTTGAATTTGAATTCAACCCTGAGCTGAATGGACACTGGCTCAGGCAACATGTAGACACTTCACAGACCACAACGGTCACTTACGGATTTTTAATATAAAATGTACCTGCCTGGTATATATATATATATATATATATATATATATATATATATATATATATATATATATATATATATATATATATATATATATATATATATATATATACATATATATATATATATATATATATACATATATATATATATATATATATATATATATATATATATATATATATATATATATATATATATATATATACATATATATATATATATACATATATATATATATATACATATATATATATATACATATATATATATATATATATATATATATATATATATATATATATATATATATATATATATATATATATATATATATATATATATATATATATATATATATATATATATATATAATCTTTTCAACTTCTGGTTGGAACTTGGAGTTATTGCATAACAGAATAACTACGCTCTGGATAAATAAGTGGTTATGCAAAAGTTACTAACTTTCCAATAACAGCCACAAGATTCTCACTGTAACTGCCTACAGTAATCCCGCAAGGGCGAAGTGTATATATTATTAATATACTTGGCCTTTCTCAAAGATATGGTCTAATTGAGGAAGTAACCAAGAACAGTAACCAAGAACAGTAACCAAACGACGCACAGAGGGTTCCAAGTAGTTTTACTCAGTGTCTCGAAATAGGCCATAAGAACAGGCAACTCCACAAATTACGACAAAGCTGTCCCGGTCAGACCGGCAAGGAAGCATGCAAACACAAGCGTCCTTGATTGTGGTTGCCTGCCTGGGAGGTGAAATTTTCAAGGATCACGAAACACTGCTTCCGAGAACGTGGAAGCGATTATGAAATTTCAGAAAACCCCAAGTAATGCTGGTTTCCTTTGAGCAGACTGGTTACGTTTTAATTTTTCGGGGAGGATCTAACTCTCTCGTCACACACCCAGATTGCGCTTAAATAACAGTACGTTATTAATGCATCTTTCTCTCATTGTCCTTCAATTACATTGCTACCATACAAATGTTTTATTTACGAATAAATCGGTAGCAAGCTACGCTATTGAAAATCTGAGTGACTGCCATTTTGCCGAAGCAATTATGATTTACAGGTGTTTGTGTATCAGAAAATAAGTTTGATCAGGTATACTGAGACGACATATTTGCAAATACTTGCTGTGCAGACTAAGTGAGCCGTCCTCTGAGGTTAGGGCAAGACTGTCTAAGCTAACACCACAAGTCTGATTATAGGTACCGAGTAAAAATGGCAGTATTTAATAAATCGTTTTCACAATAATAAAAAATTTTCAAATATATTTTCTCAGCAAAGGGTCACCCACATGGATAAAATGATATAGCTGAAAAAAAAAATCCACATTCTGTGGATCTTTATTTCTGATCAAAGATTGAATGGCTACGATTATCGTGTCGCTTTCTGGTCTTACTCGTTCCTGCAAGAGTTTATGGATATATGGCAGATGTAGCACTTGCTGGAGGCGATCATGAAGAGGAAAACTAAGAGGGTGAAACTGCTAAAGTTGCTCTATGGAATAGCACACCACTTCCCAAGTGTGGGAATAAGATGCTATGATAATGCTGATACAACTTGGGAGGTCAAAGAGGGTAATAAGTTTAATATTTATAAATGATGGTTTCTAATTAACTGGAAGGCGCATTTTCACTGGACGGGTAAATCCAAAATAGTCATGGGGATGATAAGATGTGTCCTTTGAACGCAGTAACGAAATAGTCAACCTCATGTCATATTATATTAAAAGGATATGTGAAAATAGATCTTTGATAAAGAAATGATGTCTTAAAAATTTTGGATTATTTTCCTCGAAAGGGCTACATAAAAGACGTAATTAGATATAAACGATTTATACTGGAACGAAACTGCTTGGCAGAAGAAATAAAAAAAATAATGCAAAAATTGTAAAAAAAAAAAAAAAAAACTTCGCATGACAAGTGAAAATAACACGGGATTTTTTGTGGGACCTCAATCACCCCACTGCCACGCTCATTCTCCCCAATAATAAACTACACCGAAAAAACAGACTTATAAAAAAACGAAACGTTGATTGCAATGAAATTTCATTACGGTAAGCACGTAACATAAAGCTATGTCACATTTCTTCAGCATTTACCTCTCTCTCTCTCTCTCTCTCTCTCTCTCTCTCTCTCTCTTTAAAAACATGCGCTGCATATGTATGCATAGCTCCATGCAAGGCATATAAGAAGCAGCTATTACTAGAGGAAGTTTTGTACACAAGGTTTTCATCCTGGACTCAATAGTCCAAAGATGCAGACCTCAGCTAATATCGTCCCACTGGAAACGGGTCACTGGAAATGAGCTGGACACCACCGGTACTGATGCCCCTTGAACACCAGCTGGGCAAGACGAGAGAGTCTAGCAACCTCATCCCATCAATACTTGCTGAAAACAGGAGGGACAGCACCTTCAGAAGCCACCCTTTCTTAGTGAAAAAGCAGTAGCAGAGATGACGAGGTAAATACGAAAGAGGATTCCTCCACTAACGGCGCTTCTACAAATATCGTCGTCGCCTCCAGCCGATCACGTCTCTCCTGCGAATTTTATATAATAAACTAACATCGAATTTCTTCGGGTGTGTGAGTCGGGCCGAACGACATTACGTAACGCGGACTGGAGCGCGCTGTCGTTCCATCAATTCTTCAAGCCAAGATATTCGTCTCAGGCAATCCGGCTACGGTGGATGGTCGCCGTGCCAAACCCCCCTCTGACCTTTCTAAGGTTCAGGCGTATGCGTATGACCTTCTGGGGTGGAGAACACAAGACCAAGAAGCAATGGGGACTATCAGTGCAAGTAAAACAAGGCTATGATCGGTGCAGACACGAAAATTCGGACTTGTTTCATGATCTACAAGAGCAAGCTAAATAAGAAATCTAAATTTCAAACATCTCGGAAAAGGTTCTGTTTACATTACTGCCATAACTTCTCTGAAGAAGATGCTGGACCGACGATCAAACAAAAATACCCACTTTATAGCAGGTGCAAAAAAGAGCATTAATAGAAATAAAATAGCATCAATTCATCAATGCATCGAAAGAGCTTCGCGTGCAAAAGGAAGCAAATGTATTGAAATTCATGTCGCAGAAGAGACGACATCCCAGTTTTGACCGATCTGCCCTTGCCTTCTGCAATCCGAGTACAATACTCCTAAAAGCCTTGCTTAGATTTTATCTATCTTTCCTTCTGACGTCAGTGCTTTTTTTTTTTACCTCTCTTTCTCTCTCTCTCTCTCTCTCTCTCTCTCTCTCTCTCTCTCTCTCTCTCTCTCTCTCTCTCTCAAAAAGTTCCAAAACTGCATGCACGGTGTGACTGCCTATATTTCCATCTTATCTCTCTTCGCTGTCTTTATCATCGTCTGTACCAAGTTTATTTACAGTATACACAAAGTATAATTAACGTTAAGCATAGCTGGGACTCTTTTTCGTTTTATCCACCGCACTTTATTTCACGACTGCGCATTCAAAAGGAAAATTCTCCGCCCGTCCAATAAAACAAAACGGAAAATAAATAAATGAACAGATAAACAGATAAATATATAAACACATAAATAAAGGCAATGCACTCCATACTAGAACAATTCCATTTTTCGTCGACTTACAAACGATTTCAATAATGTCAATAAATCACAATTCATCAAATATCTATCATCAAATGCAAATATGCAAATAGAAATAAATAAACATGAATACCCTCACAAAGGGTCGCATTTACCTAATGCGCGTGTGTACATATATTTATACAAATTTATACATACGTGCGTGTTTTTCCTGTATGTATTTTTCGTATGTAGACAGAGTACCATATGATATGATATATATATATATATATATATATATATATATATATATATATATATATATATATATATATATAAATATATATATATATTTATATATATATACTGTGTGTGTATTTATATATATATATATACTAATATATATATATATATATATATATATATATATTATATACTAATATATATACACACATATATATATATATATATATATATATATATATATATATATATATATATATATATATATATATATATTAGTGAGAAAGAGAGAGACAGAGAGAGAGAGAGAGAGAGAGAGAGAGAGGCTGCTACGCACATTGATAACTATACATATAAATATAGCAATATCAGTCAATCACCTTTTATTTTACCGGTATTTCCAACCACAATCATTCCTTAGCGTAGGAGGCCTTTATTCTGAAACAATCGAAAAGTGTCCAACCATACAAATAGAAAATAAAAATGAAAGAAAATGAAACCCGCTGGGAACAACTTCAGGGGCATTCGTGCTTTCAGGCATTTTGTTTCAAGTTACCCAAGAGTCTCTTCCTAATCATAATCATTATTCGAACAGAGCAGTACTTTAGCAGTCTTCTGCATCAGTACACAGTATGTCAGTGAACTTTCCTGGAATTCTTGCGGCGGTTTGGGAACATATGTCCTGAGTCAATTAAATTTCGGACCTCTCTCTATACTATAGACTCTTCGCCATGGCTTTCTGCAATTTTGTCTTAGGTTAAATATATTTTCAGATTTTAACTTTATGGTAATTTTATTTTGCCCACCCGACACACACACATAGTATGTACATATTTATATATATACATATATATATATATATATATATATATATATATATATATATATATATATATATATATATATATATATATAAAGATAAAATCCACCATGGAAACACTGGGTGCTATAGAGGCCTTTCGACACTAGTCTTTTCTTAGCAGACTAAGTAAAGGACTAGTGTCGAAAGGCCTCGCAGCGCTCCGGTGCTTCCGTTTCCTTCGTGGATTTTATCTTTATTTATATATTCATCACGTTCCATATTTTCGTGATTCAGTTATACATATATATATATATATATATATATATATATATATATATATATATATATATATATATATATATATATATATATATATATATATATATATATATATATATATATATATAAATTAATATATATATATATATACACATATAGACACAGTATATATACAGTGTATTGTATTACATGTTTATCTTCGTTCCTCCATTCCAAGGAAGCTTACTGAGCGAATTCATGGCATTTTGATTTCATTCTAACGACAGTGGATGAATAATAGTAATACCATGCATATCTGCTACTCTCTATCTCTCTCTCTCTCTCTCTCTCTCTCTCTCTCTCTCTTCCACACACACACACACACACACACACGCGCGCGCACAAATACACGCAGTTTGCAATTCATGAAAATTGATAAAAATCGATCGCTTTGCTCTTTGCCCATGAAATACCTACTAATTTCCAACTAAAATTCCAGGACATTACTCGTCAAATAGACCATTCCGAAACAGGGCTTACTATAATGCCAACTTTCTTTACCTTATCACAGTACTATGCTATCTTCAACCTTTTTGCCCTCCCAGCCGCCCCAACCCTCCCAAAAAATGAACAAAAAATCGTCGTAAGAACCACGGCACCTCGTAGAAAGGGTTTGGAGGGGCAATTTTACCTTTCCCATATTTGGTAGCCCCCCCAAAAATATAAAAAAATAAAATAAATTCAGCACCGAAAAACAATAAAATTGTAAAATATGTATACATCTATATACAGTATATATATATATATATATATATATATATATATATATATATATATATATATATATATATATATATATATATATATATATATATATATATATATATATATATACATAAATGCATACAAAATATGCTTTTATATATCTATCTACCTATCTTTCTATCTATCTATATGTATATATATACAGTATATATTATACATATGCATAAAAAATGTGCGTTTATATATCTATGCACTGTCCGTGCGTCCGTTTCCCCAGTCCACATCATCACCTAAAGTACAGTATCAGTTCATTGTAAGCGTCTTCCCTTAACTAAATGATATGCTCGAATCCATAACAGAAGCAAAGATTTACAAATCAAATCGTCACTTGAGCGAAAGAGATAAAACAAAATTAGATTTATCGAAAAGTAGATGAAATCAACAGCACTGGAAGAAGGACCTCCTAGCCCCACGCCACGAAATCGTCTGGGCCAGCATCGCCAGATGAATCACTGCCCCTCCGTAACTTGCCCGGGGCCGCAGACCGTAACACATGAGGCCAAAGAGTGACGTAGGTCCATTATGCGCCACTTGTCACCGAAACGCTGAGTGTGGGTGCGTTCCGAACGGGTACCGAAAAAGTCATAGTACGTAGGTCTTGTTCGATGGCGAGCCTCGGGGATACAAAAAAAAAAAAAAAAAAAAAAAAAAGGCACATAAATAAAAACCGTCGCCGGCGAGTTTTTGCGTAACCGATGATAACATAGCATGAAAACATTTTTTACTGTTTTTTTTTTTTTTTTTTGTGAGGGGCTACGCCACGTGTCCAAAGGTGAACGTTTTCTTTTTCGATACTTAATACTGGTCAAGGCAAAGATATTCGACAAACTAAGAGTTTCAATGCATTGCTGACAAAAGATAAGTTGTATCGTGCATATATCAAAGTCCCTATTTATCTTTTTCTTAGAAAGTGTCTGATATTATTCCAGTGTAAATCAGTAACATCAGCAACAACTCACCACAAAGAATAAGTGACGCAGAATCGTCAAATTGTGATATGAAGATCTTGCCATTCTTTTATGACTATTTCTTAACGTTGCCTGAATTCAGTTAAGGAAACTCGGTATTATGAGGAGATCATGATTAAACAGAATACAAAAGATTATAAAAAGCTGAGGAATGACGAATAAAATAACAATTTCCATACAAAATAAACTGATAAATATATGTAGCGTAAGGGTCGAAATGATGAAACCAAATAACAATAACAAATAATTAACTCCTAAGTATAATACGATCTAAAGGCTGTGATGCCAAATTATCCTAAGAAACAAATTAAAGACTTCAAGTTTTTCTAATGTTCCATAGATCAGGGCTTCCGAAGACAAGCCGATATTGTCAGACGCCCACAATTCTTCAGGTTTTAGCATAAGCAGCAGAAAAAGTTGTAAGGTTAAGACTTCGCTAATGCTTCGTAACTTCAGACTCAACTAGAGTCAAGAGATAGTCTTGACTATAATATGCCAGAAACTGAGAGGACCCAATTTAACTGTACTGAGTGCATGATTTGTAAAGAATTATAGCACAATTTGAGAACAGATGCATTATGCGGGCAGACAGCACAAATAACACGCACACATTATATATATATATATATATATATATATATATATATATATATATATATATATATATATATATATATATATATATTCTTCCTTATGAACACCATATTCTTTGGAAGCTTGAATTTCAAGTCAGTGGCCCCTCTGGGCTTGCTCCACATGAACAGGGTTCATCTTCTCAATAATAAATATATATATATATATATATATATATATATATATATATATATATATATATATATATATATATATATATATATATATATATATATATATACACACACACACACACTGCTCAAGTACATCAATGCAGACTCACTTTTAGCGAAGACTGGTTAACTATGGGCCCATGAATAAACTGCTTTCGTGCTTGCATTCACATATATGCTAATATTTCTTTACCTCAATCGGTGGGAGGTAACGGGGTAATGTGTTAACCATCATAACTCGTAGATCAAATACACGGTGATCAGTCCAAAACCGAAATAAATGGGTAAAAAAAAAAAAATTCTACTGACTCTTTTCACCCATTTTCTACCACTGTTAACGTCTGCATTTAGCTCCCAAAAGCTACAAAACCCGCCACAAAAAAATAATAATTTCTGTAGGGGTCACCTCCAGACAAGATAACAACACTCATCTCAAGTCGTGATGATGACAATCCCTGGTAATATCAGACTCCAAATAAAACATCGGCTCTACGCTTCCGAAAAATCGGAAAAAGGTGAGTCAATTGAAATTACAATGTGCTTTAAGCCGTAAATCACAAACCGTAAAAAATAATACAACGCTTTATTTTGGGGAGGAGGTAGGGATAGGGGTGTGCCAATTGCATCATCTAGAGTCTTCTCTCTTCCATTACCACTAAAAACACGTCGGCGTCACCTCCCCATCTCTGCACGAAAATCTCTACGAAAATAATGTCATGCGTTCGCAAGACATCGCATGTGTGGGGCCAGAAGATCTGGAACGTCTGATTTGGGCTACGTCCTTAACGGTAAGAATATTTGGGGAGGAGGGGGCCGCTAAAAAATGAATGGCATTAGATTCACTGACGTGCACCAAAACTTCGGTCGAGGTGAGGGCGGATATGCCCCGCGGAAAAGCAGCCCACAATGAGCGATAAATTCATATACTACCAGGCGCCCGCAGGACAGTGTAAGTAAAAGGATAAGTCAGGGGTCTGTGTCAGCAGCAAGTAGTTCTCAGACATTGTAATGCTCCTAATGCTTTTTTTCTTGCCGCGCGCCTTCGTGCATTCAACGACCGGGATAACGTTTAACGGGAATAATGACATTACTCCTGCTGCCAGGAATAAACATCGACATGGTTCCTCGTTAGCGTCGATTTTCGGGGAAATTTGTTCCTCCCTAAATTATGTTTGCGAGGATCATTTCCAAGCTCTGTCGTTGTTAACAAACAAACGCAACAACAACAACATTTTTAATGGTTTTAAATATTTCTTTGATTTTATTTCTTCTAATCTTATTCTTTTATTTTGATCGCGTAGCACGACTACAGAACGCACATACAGCAATGTACATTGCATGGCCATCTTTGCTCTAACACATTTAGTTCCAAAAGAAAAAAATCATAGCCCTTGCTAAATCCAGTCCAAAAGCAGGTCTCTAGATATGAATGACGGGCATTTTACTAAAATGATATTTAAAGTCGCGTTCTTGGTAATCCGCACTTAGAAAATCTCTAGGCTAAAATAGTGAGCTGATGTAAAATAACAATCAATAGTGCTTTAGAACTTATGGTAGCATATGCACCCCTGTTTAGCAAGCATATTTTCTCATAAAGGATGAAATCTTAATCTAATAAGATGTGTGATACTCTCTCATCTGGATTTTGCAGTGCATATTCAAAAACAGGAACACAGGTGAAAACTTTAAGCTACAGGACCTACTTCAACTATCAACGCAAAAGCTGAATATTCTCAGCAAGGCTTTCACAAAGTGCCATTGGAAGGTAGCGATGACGCTGCATTCATGATAATTACTATGACAAAATGCAATAAAAGTTAATTTCACAAATCATTACGCATTTCCTCGCGATCTCTGGTTGGTCGTGAACTTGCAAATCGACGGTAATTCCTATACATGTCTTATAACTGGATATTAATAATATTAATGTAAATAATTATAGTTGAAAATTTGTTCCCTGTGTCAACAAAAGTACAAAATAAAGACCACTTTAACGTAAGATGGAATTAAACTACTATAAGGTTCCAGATTCCCAAACGCAAAAAGAAACCTAAGTGTGCCTTGTTAGTCAAACAGCGCGATCAATCTAAAATTCACTTCCGAAACATAGAGTTAAAGCAAAAAATAATAGAGTTCCTTAGTATATCTTTTTTCTTATAAGCATGATATCAACAAGCTTTCCTTGAACTAGCAATGATGACATTATGTCTAAAATTAGGCATTGTCTCTCCATCTCATATGGAGTCCTAGATACACAGTTCCATCCCATGGTACGTACAGTTTAATCCAAGTGAAATATTCAGTGGCATGTACTCATAGTAAAATCACTGATAAAGCCAGAAATACATAACCTCAAAATACTATGATTACAAAATGTGTACCCTACAGATAATACAGAAGGCTCATTCTATACCCTACTAACAAGAATATGCCTGTAAGTACCACAGTCTTTTCAAGAATTAGTTTCTTGTAAATAAGGATTCCAATTCCACACTGCACAATCTGGAAAAGACGCTGCTTAAAGAAGTTAAAAACATACTTCTAAATGCAGGAACTTTATTGTACCTCTAAAGTTGATTATCCTTGTGACCGCGTTTACAAAATCTAAGGTCCACTTACAGCATGAGAAACGCACTCTCTATATAAAACTGGTAATATCACTTTATCGAAAAAAAAAGGTGGTATCCTTCTTTAGCCACTCAGTCAACTTTGTCTTCAGAAAAGGTGTAGGAATTAAGAGCACGTTTTTCAATAAACTGATACCACGTTGTTATGTAAGCAGGGTCCGGTAGTAAGCAACCCCGACAAAAAAATAACAAAGCCTTGACTATGGACGAGAACTTAAGTCAATATGGATGATAAAGACAAAATCCTGACCACCGAGACAGAAAAAGTAACCCTGGGGGACAAATCAGAGATATAAAAAAAAGGGTATACTTTGATCTACCAACACTGATCAGTGCTTTTGTTTAAAACCAGTTCTAGGGTCCCCCCCCCCTTTTTTTTGCTCATAACAAAAACAAGCAAACAGCCATCCAGCCCGGGCGAAGGACAGTTACCGAAACCTGATTTCTGTACATATGCGTAATAAAAACTATTATCCGAGGATCAACACACATTTAGAAAGGAATGAAAAACGATTGAATACCAATGAAATTCTAAAGGTAACGAAAACGTTTATGCGAATATAATTATAAAATCAATATATATATATATATATATATATATATATATATATATATATATATATATATATATATATATATATATATATATACAGTTAAAACAAATTAAAATTCTAAAGGTAATAAAAACGTTAATGCCAATATAATTATAAAATCATATATATATATATATACACATATATATATATATATATATATATATATATATATATATATATATATATATATATATATATATATATATATATATATATATATATATATATATAATATTTATTAGACACTGAAAAGTGACTGAAAACAATATAAAACGAATTCTCCAATACACAATTTTAAACAACAACAAACTTGTTTAGAAAGCAACAGATCACTTCAATATGGAAAAAAAAAAAAAAAGACTTTCGAGGTAGGAGTAATTCCTTTTCGTTAACTAATATTCCGGGAAATCAAGAGGCCAATAATACAACCTGGACTTCACAACCAAACCAATAATGTTTTCCTCGTTTACTACGCGACGGGTCATTCCTCCAAGCCAAATACTCCGAAAACGATTGACCCCTCTCGGTAGTATTCGAGTTGCATTGCTGACGAGCAAGAACCTCGAAATACTGCTCCAAGGTCTGGACAATTCCTCTACCATTTCGCTGGGTAAAAGTCTGCGAAAACATAGCACAGGTGCGGGGAAGAATATAATGCAGCATTTCGAGCAGTTTACTATATCGCCCTTTATGTAAATTTAGTGAAATTAAAAAGTGGAATAGGTATAAAGGTCAACGCGAAGGAAATGCAACTTCTGTAGCCACCACTGCTCAATACAAATCTATTTAGATTGGTTTGGTTCCCGTTCCACAGAGCGTAAATGAACCGCCAGACCACAAATGGACAAATATGCTGTATATATAAAATCGTGCCCTGGGAGGGGGAAAAATGTGAAAAAGACATTTAAATGCAACCATTCTTAAAAGCAAAATATCGAATTTTCGCCGGTATGGTGAGAGATAAGGTTAAGAACACCAATCTTAAAATGGAAATATTTAAGAATAAAAGCGATAGAGTTTTCTTAATGGTTTATCTTGCCAAGGCGATAACATTACTGCACTGAGAGGTCATAATACCCATCACAGGAACTGGATTGTACGTGCAAATACATGAAACCCTGCGACCCTTGCTTGCTGACCCCAGAGATACAACTTGATAGATGAGACAGAATCGCCCCGAGATACCTTAAGACAACGTCAGCGTTTTTTCCGACCTCTCAGTCCATTTCGTAAATTTTTTGCAAAGCAGTTGGTGCTTTCAAATCAAACCATTTTCTTCAAGTACTCGAGTCAAAATTCTACTGAATATGTGAGGCTCAGCCGTACGAAGACATTAACCGGTCTTGAGCTGAGTTCCTTGATACCTTATACGATTTCCTTCAGAGCTCATCAATCACTGTTCCAGCTGACACTACACCAAAGACTGCAGTAAGAATTAGAAGTGTGGTAACTGATCTGATCATTGTTATTGCGTTTAAAAGCTCATACGAAAATGCAATAACAAAATACACTGGAAATCGTTTCTCTTATGCTTTGCAAACAATGCTCTGAACAATAAAAATTTTCCGTTCTTTTTATTTATTTATTTATTTTTTTTTTTTTTTTTTTTTTTTGTCTTATTGCCTAGAATGACCAAACTTTGACTCCCCAAGCTAATATGACTATACCCAGAGTGCGCATCCCCACTGTTTCTCAAATGGTACTGCTCCGTCTGGTAATGTTCAATTTTCCTCTACGTAATTCATCGAGCAACGTGTGTAATAACATAATCTAATTCATGATAAATCAGAAATTGCAAACCCTTATCACTATATTTGGAATTTACAAATGCAACGCTATATGTGTCCAACATGAAGATGCACTGTGCCATAAATTCTCTTCAAAATAAAGAAAGAGTAAGTTCCTTAGCTTCAAGTAGTTCCTTTCAGTTATAAATATAACAGGCAAAAAAGTGAAATCAGAATAACGCAAATTAAGAAAACTGCGATCTATCCTCAGACAATTCTGTGACGTCAAGAACCAAGGCAGTGTAATCATCCAGCAGCCGAGCCTCAAACAACTGCCCACGATATTCTTGGCAGTTTCCAAGAATTAGTGATACCAATTGTGAATGAAAATTCTTCGGTGTAATAGACAATTTACGTATTTCGCAATTTACCGGACTGGCACTTAGCTTTCCATATGACTGATGGCCCCGCAACCTAATTTCTGGAGGATGTCCCAGCGATATAGTAAAAATAATTTAGACAACCTCCTTTGTTAGATAACCGTGAACTGCCAGTATTGAACATAATGAACAGAGAGGGGAAATTATACATACTGAAGAAATACCCTTCGTGACAAAAAAAAATTATATTATTTATGTACAAGTAATCTGTTCAAAATAAAACCCAGTTTACGATAACTTGAACGATGACCAACTGATTTTCGCTATCGGAAGACCCAACTGCAATGATATTCAGTTGCTACGGTCGGTTTTACGGACTGCTCTGAACGGCAAGAGCCCGTGCTGGCGGAGGGCCAGAATTAGCTGTCTCCCATAAGAACCGTAACAAAGCAATGGTCTGTGATTGCCAGTTTACAACCTGCCAAAAACGCGACTTGGTATGCCTAAAGGCTCTCTTCCGAACTCATTCAAGTTCAGACGAGAACGCTTATCAGTCAGCAAGTCTGACTAAAGAGCTTTATCAAACGAGACTGAAGATACGCTAGTCTGAATAACATACATCAAAATTAGAAGACAACCTGAGCAATAAATAATGGCAAATTACTCATATTAGTTTGAATAACTTGACACCTTTTCGAAATAATTTTTCGGAAGGGCAAAATTACTCATATTTGTTTGCATAACTTGACACCTTTTTCGAAATAATTTTTCGGAATAAATAACACAAATTTGATTTCTACTAAAATACCTGTAGTAAATCAGAAAAAAAAAATTTTAGCAAAAATTTCCGCTGCTTGTAGCACATTCCTTACATGATCCCTGGGTTATGTTACCCAGTCAATCACGAAAAAGTTTTTTTTTACATGAAAAATTCTTTCAAGGCGTCACAAGGAGTATACATATATACATAGATATACTGTATATATATAATTTATATATATACATACACTATATATATATATATATATGTGTAGATTTTAATAATGACGAAAGACTCACTTAAACAAATGAACTGCTTATAGAAAACAAGGTAGCTTTGCGACCAGGTTCTGGAAATAAACGACTGAGAGTATACAACATATATAAAGCTACGGTGATAAGTTCCTTATCAGCAAGTAATATATATATATATATATATATATATATATATATATATATATATATATATATATATATATATATATATATATATATGAATGTATACACTATCTCTTTATCTGACAATTTCCATATCCATGTACTTTTTCAGATGTGCATCTAATTTGTTTAAAATTCATGATATTAGTACTAATACATAATTATTTTCAGCTTTAATGTCTTTTTACTTTTTTTGTAGCTTATCAATAAAAGTTTTTGAATGACAGGCAATATATATATATATATATATATATATATATATATATATATATATATATATATATATATATATATATATATATATATATATATATATAAATATACATACATTTCGTATCATTCCAGAACTTTTGTTGATAAAGACACAGGAAAAACATTTCTATAGAAATACATTAAAGCATAAAAAAATTATGCATCAGTGCAAATATCACGAATTTTAAATAATTTAGATCCACCTGAAAAAAAAAAAAAAACTGTGGATGCGAAAATTGGCAGACAGAGCAACAGCAAAACCAACCGGATTATTTTTTATACGAAAAATCAATGCCTAATTAAATCCTGCCCAGCTGAAAAACCTCGCTAAACCTCATTACATTAATCACAATTAAGTTAAACTTCTTTAAGAAAGATTTTTTTGTCCCGGTGAGGTTTGAACTGCATCAGTGGTATTTCTAAGATTTCAAAAATCTCTTCAGATAAGCATGAGGCTCACAACTTATAAACTCAAAGCAAATGAAAAAAATAAGCAAATCATGTGTTTTCAGAATTATTAAATGAAAAATGTATAATCTTCCCATCTCCAATAATTCTCGAATTCTGCAATGCCTCAGTTGAAGGCGACGGTTTGGAAATCCCATAAGGAAAGAAGTATTTCAAGAATTTGTGTTTCCTATTAATATATGTGTGTGTATTTGTATGTATTTATATTATATATATATATATATATATATATATATATATGTACATATATATATATAATTATATAATGCATACATATATACATACATACATATATATACATATATATATATATATATATATATATATATATATATATATATATATATATATGTATATATATATATATATATATATATATATATATATATATATATATATATATATATATATATCTTTTCCCTTCGTGAGTTGCTAGCCCCATGATCTTATTACACCTTAGCTGGGATACACTGCAGTTGAATATCTACTAGGTACCTGATTTGCTGGTTAGACCAATACAAAAATTTAGTTTGCTTTGTCTTAGCATTGCTGCCTAACCGCTTGGGACCCGAACTATGGACCTACCGCTAATGAGCGAACGCCGATGCCACTTGACTACGAGGCCAATATAATTTATCTGTACAAAGAACGGCTAAATTCAAACGGAAGTTTCAGTGAATTTCCTCTCTCTCTCTCTCTCTCTCCTGTACTTCTGAACTACCTTCTTCCTCTTAACTCAGCATGGCGACTGGGTTTGTTCTATCCCGCTCAAGTTTGACTTTCTTATAAGCCCGGGGTACCGTAACTTATTTTTCAACGCATAGTTATTTCAGTTTGTAAAGGAAAAGCTTATTTTACCTCTTTTCCTTTTCATGATAATACAATGAAATAAGGCTACATAACTTACAATTACAAACAATTTTTTACTTTAATTTTGGGCAGGGAAAAATGCAAATTACATGACGGAGAGAGAGAGAGAGAGAGAGAGAGAGAGAGAGAGAGAGAGAGAGAGAGAGAGAGAGAGAGAGATCATTCTAATGATTTTACATTAGGTCCAGCAAGTATATTACTTTATAACATTAAGAACCCATATATAGATTTTTTCCTTCCCGTGTGATATTCGTTTTATATTATGTTAACTTTATTATTATTATTATTATTATTATTATTATTATTATTATTATTATTATTATTATTATTATTATATGTGTGTGTGTGTGTGTCTAAATAGAACATTTCTTTGTAAACAGAAGAGGCCGTGTATATGCAAGTGCGCGCATGCGCACGAAAGAAAGTATTTTAAACTCCCCCCCGAGAGCAATCAAATGCAAAATTCGAAGCCGCATCCAGGTTTCACGGCGTCCTTACTCCCGCCCTTTCTCTTCCCTCTCCGTCTTCTGTTTTCTCCGGCCGTTAAAAAATTGGAAAATAAGAATCAGAAATAAAAGCGCGGCAATGTCCCATCTTACGTAGGAACTTTTCCACGGGCGACAGAAATAAGATCCGGAGCGGGGAAGAAAAATCGAAAGAAAAATCCTAAAAAAAAAAAAAGAAGGGGGGGGGGGGGCGGGGTTTGGGTTCTCGACTTGCGAGATAATTCCACTAACACACTCCCATTCTATTTCCATAATAGGTTTTTGATCGAAAATGTTCAGGGGGTTTGATTTTTACCGAAGGATGGGAGGGGTGGGAAAGGGAGAAAGGGAGGGGTGTGGGTGTAAGGGAGGAGGAGAGCCCAGGGGGGGATGTGGGTGGGTGAGTGACGCCAAAATGTTTCATTTCTCTCACAGTCATTGATGTGAATTTTCCTTCGAAAAATCCTCAGGGCTGAGTCAGTCTGACTACAGGAGACCTCCTTGTGGGTGGTGACGCAGGGCCTGGCAACATCAACAATAGAGATATAACATTAATAATATTGATAATCATAATAGTTACAATTAGAGCAATAACAATAGCTATGATCACAACAATCGTAAATTTTTGCAATGTTGTTAAATGTCACTATTGTTATAAGAAGTCACGGGAGATGAACGCGTAAAAATGAAGCTACAAAACGTTGGAAAACAGTTTATAAAAAGTGTCATTTTATTAAAAATCACCTGAAGAAAATATATAAAAACGAAAATTAAAAAATCATTTGCAAATATGCGCATTTTAGAGGTATACCAGTACATATGAAATGTATGCAAACTAAGCTAATTGCATTTTATCACAAAGCGTTGCTTGACTACAATCACGATCTCCCACATCTGATAATCTTCACCTTCCCCCTCCCCCGATAACAATCATTCTCCGATTCCCCCCGCTTCTCCCTCCCCACAAACCAATCACTTTACGGGAAGATAATCGATAACCACGTAAATAACCATGAAACTGAATGCCCTAACCTCAAAGCTTCATCAAGCTCCGCCCCCTCCCTCACTCTTCCAGCCAAACAAACCCTGGCGTTACCCATCCCCCCACCCTCCCTCTACCCCCTCGGTGACCTGCGTCCTTATACCCACACCCTCCCACCTCCCACGAGGTAGGTGGGCAGTAGTGCCGAAAGCCATATGCAAATGAATGCGCTCGGATAGCGTCCAGTGTCAATCCCAAATACTAACACTCCTTCCCTCTATCCCTCCCCCCGGTCAATTCCTAGGGGAAGGGACCTCCTTGGGACCACTGAGATAGGTGAAGGTGACTATGGGGTGTGGGAGAGGGGGAGCCAAAAGAGTTCGAGAGGATAACCGGTTAAGGAGAAGGGAAAAGGCGAATGCAAAGAAAATAAATAAATAAATAGAATAAATTTTACATACAAGTAGAGTTTGCAATTCTGCATCCGACTGATAATGACTAGGCAATTTTTCTGTTGCATTTTTTCAACGGCGCAACAAGGTGCTGGAAAAGGTTGGTGGGGTGGGGTTGGGTTGGGTTGGGGAGGAGGAGGAGGAAGAGGTTGATTCGGTTGTCTGTCAGACCACGGCAATCACTGGTTGTTATTATTGCCCAGATAAAAGCTTCCCCTGATACGACTACAATGATCTCGACAATGTCAGGTCTTATTGCAAATCGCGTGCACGCGCTTTTGTTGAGCGGCGCTCACAGACAGCGGCTTAAGTGCGCAAACATGCTTCGTACAGACAGCAGCTACCTTTGCACATATGCACAAAAGTGCACAATCATGCATGTAGATATGTACATACAGGGAACGGATACACTCTAAAATATGGCTGTTTATATGTATTACGGCACATGAGAGTGGCAAAAAAATTTTAACAAAAAGCTTAATTTAATATTACAGTCATTAGATGTTAATCCGTGTGTTTACTCATCATCTGTGAAAATACCTTGTAAGAAATTTTGTAGTCAGCAAAACTTGTGTGGAATCTAAAGAAATCCTGAACCAAATATATATATATATATATATATATATAATATATATATATATATATATATATATATATATATATATATATATATATATATATATATATGTATATGTATGTATGTATGTATGCATATGTGTGTGTATGTTGTATATGTGTGTGTGTGTGAGTGTGTGAGTGCGCGTGTCTGCGTTTGTGATTGCGTTAGCGCGCGCATGTTAATTCGAGCAAAATGAACACACTTGTGTGCAATTGTGCGTGCGCATGCAAGGGACAGAGAGAAAGAAAGGGCGCTCGAGAGAGAGAGAGAGAGAGAGAGAGAGAGAGAGAGAGAGAGAGAGAGAGAGAGAGAGAGAGAGTCCCAAGCACAATGAAAAACAGTGAAGTGCCGAATAAATCCAGTGTCACAAACTACAGAAATTATACTGAAAATTATACTAACCATGCATGCAAGGGCTATACATAGTACATATTCTACAGTCATAGATTTCAAGCGCCGAAGAGCTCATACCAGACTGGCGTGTTTTGACACGTTCCAACCCCGGGAAAGAGACACCCCCAAGCAAAGTTTATTGAAGAATGCCGAATCGCAGGCCTGAGGGGAAACTGTTCTTTTCTACATTCTACTTTGGTTATGTTTAGTTTGGTCATTGTGGAGGGGGGAACAGATATGCAAATAAATGACAGGCTTCTCTCACGATATCTGTCAAAATCAAACATTGATTCTAGCCGTTTCTAAGAAGAGGATGTTTTCTTGGGGTTTAAATACTTAAATCTTGATGTAAACAGTTCTCTAAGACTTGTCATAGTTGGCAGAATAGAGAGAGGTAGAATTAATAGTTGAGTCTATGCAAATAAGGCATCTATTTTGAAATTGGCACTGCATACATTCATCAATATACTTAGCTTCTATAACATACATTACATCACTTTCAGTTTTCATTATTCCTTTACAAAGATATGATTACAGGCTTCAGCATCCTAGAAACGTGTTGAAGAGACGGGATAAGTAAGAGACAGCGCTGCAGGACTTCTAATCATTTGCTATGCTGCTCAATTCATAATATTGTAACTTTAGATTTCAAGAATTCATTTCCTCTGTACTACTGATTACAGTTCTAAAAAAAAATAAACGCATTACTTGAACGGCTAAGGATGGAGTGGCTTGAATATTCTCATTAAAAGTATACCTTCCACTGTCATCTCTCCGTATTATGTCACAACACAGTAAACGAGAGAGAGAGAGAGAGAGAGAGAGAGAGAGAGAGAGAGAGAGAGAGAGAGAGAGAGAGAGAGAGAGAGAGAGGATCTTTCCTGGTATTACCTCGAGAAATTTACCTTCGACACAGAAAAAAATGCCCTCTACAAGCTCTGTGAAAAGGACGACCATAATTCGTCTAGACAAAAATTCTTAATTATGACACTGGATAAAAACTTGCCCTTGAAGACACAAACACGACACGGAAAAATAAAAACAAGCTCGTCTAAACAAGTAAAATAAAATCAGGCCTTGTTCGAATTTAGATTTGATATCTTGCAGACATTAGCAAAAACTAGAAGCACAACAAGAAAAATATATATATATATAAAACAGGACATTTCACGCTGACCAAAAATCAGTTTCAACTGGTCTGTGTCACTTACTCTATTCGGCAACTTTGCCTGCCAGGAAAACTGGGTTCTTACCTTCGCCAGGACAAGCTTCCAAGCACATTTCACATTCACGTCTTGCCTAACCTGGTAACAGTGTCGCAATCTTACAAAGAAAGAGCTCCAAATATTTAAAATTACCTGTCATTACCAACAGAAGGATCGGGTTGGAAAATAACAGAGCACCTGACGAAGAACAACTAACACAACCTGGACAAACCCACCAATCTCTGAACTAACCTGACGGACAACTGGGTAGCTGGCGAATGACAGGCATGCCCACCTCGACGTTGAGAAAACCGACATCTTCGTGAATCGACTTATCATCATTTCCACCGTTATCGTCGTCACAACAAATCATGAACAGTGATCAACACCTGTGAACAGTTGTCTACACCAGCCTCATCATCATTCATGGCATTACGAGCGTGTATCCTGTGAGGCGTTGGTGGGTTACGACAGCCGAGGAATCGGTAGGAATCATTTCGCATAGAACTTCTCTTTTAAGGAACACTTAGTGACTGGAATCACATGCAAGTTCTCGGTTGATTTCTGAGAATTCTCTTGAGAGAACGCAATACAAAACGAGGAACGGTTTTGAAAGACACGGTTTCCTTTCTCTTTTTAATCTTACGAGACCTTTTTTTTTTTTTTAGACTACCACGTTTTTATTTTCTATTGAGAGTCAAGTCTAATGTACGAAATTTATGAAATCCATGGAACTGAGAGTCAGCTTACCTAATTATTATTCCAAGTGATACGATTATTTCCCTTCACTCTTAACACTCGTGTGGAACGTTAACTCGGAAAAAGTTCTAATCATAAATGGAATTCGATTTGCATCCCAGCTATGAATAACCGTCTTCAGAGTATGTTTGCAAGCACAAGCAGTTTATGTTATATATTCAGTTCGTTATTTCCTTCGAGAATGATCCCAAGAGAGAAATTCAAACACTTGCGAGTGAAATCCATCGTCTGATAAGGCAATGTTCATCGTCAACTCAGATTCCCGTCTCTGTCTCTTCCATTCAATGTTTTCTTTCTCCAAAAGAAATAGCTTTCGCAAATGCAACCTCGTTAGAAAAACACTACTAAGACACTGCTAAGACGGCGAAGCCTAGAGCGCCTCTTGTCAATACTAGCATCTCGTCGGCGCAACAGAAGGACTCAGACTAAGTCGGGTAGGAGGAGAAGGACCCGTGGAAAAGATTCCTCTTGAGCAGAGAAAACTTTCACAGACACCATCACTCCACGACCATCCCGCCGCATTTCGGGACGGCCGCCGTCGCGAAACAGGTCATCATATCTAAGCTTGTATAGGACGGGGTTGGGGAGCCACAGGACTAGGGACAAGGAGGCCAAAATCGAGAGGAAAAAAAAAATAGGGCAGAAAAAAGTTGAGTTTCAAGAAGGCGTCGTCACTAAGTAACAAAAAAGAGAGGTCAGCAGAGACAGGCAGGCACTGGGCCCTTAATAAGGAAGGTGTGCGGAAGAAGGAGCGGAACGGCCTAGTGATTATGTCTCAGCAGGAGCTTGGAAGAGGAGAAGCAGCAGCAGCAGGAGCTGGGAGGAGGGGGGAGGGGGAGAAGAAAGAGGAGGAGGAGGAGGAGGAGGAGGATGAAGGGGAACGGATGGCGATGGTTGTGCAGTCGGCGGCACTACTTAGACGGGAGCCAGGGACACCACGGTGCCACGACTGTATTCTTTCAGCCCTACTTCAAGAGTGCCTGAGATCTGCTTGCGTGTTGATCGTGATCCCGAGCAGCCTTTACCGTCTGCTTGGAGTCGCTGGTTGGGAGATCCGGAGGGAAAAGGAGAGAAAGAGTGACAAGCTGCACGCGCGTGTGTGGCCGTGTGGTATGGCCTCACTCATATGCAACTCTCATGTGCACCTGCGGTCACCTCCTGCACACACCGCGGACTGACGCTCATGTTTGCTGCGCCGCTCGCCCAGACCCACTGTAAAGACTGACGAAAAAACTCGGCGAGTGGGACGAACCCATAAAAAACGCACGTACAAAAAACGCGCGCGGACTTGCGTTGCGCGGACGGTGCTGCCATCTAGCGGACACCGGGAATACTACGGCGTTGCCAGACGCGCGCTCAACGAAAGAAGAATTTCTCTCCCTCTCTCTCTCTCTCTCTCTCTCTTCTTTCTTTCTCTCTCTCCCAACATAAAATTCTTTGGAATTTTTCCCAGGGGAGCGAGGTGCTGTCATTACAGATGAAACACAAATAGCAAAACAAAAATTCCGTTGCCATATGACAATACAAAGCTTGCTGTAAAAGGTGAACACCGGTCTAATACAATATTTAATATACATCTATAAAGCATCAAGGAACAATAGATTTGTCAATACGGGCAAGTTAGTTCAAGAGTGTCCGAGACATGGAGATCTAAAGTATTTCACGAGTATGTCAAAAACTCTCTCTCTCTCTCTCTCTCTCTCTCTCTCTCTCTCTCTCTCTCTCTCTTCTCTCCATAATTCACTTATTATCGCTTGTATCATCATAACAAGTTTTCACAAACGGCAGAAGACCAAAAAGTAGAATTTCATATAAATGTTTTTCCAAGCTGTAAGCAGTGTGTGTGTGTGTGTGTGTGTATGTGTATGTCTGTGTCTGTTTCTTGCCTGCACGCGCGCTCGCATGTGTATGTGTGTATGACAGAAGGAGGAAGAGGTATTTCTCTCTCTCTCTCTCTCTCTCTCTCTCTCTCTCTTACGGAAAAGAACGCGATCAAATGTTTTCAGAACGAGAACGAGGAATATGAACATAAAATAAGATGAATACTTCAATGTCCCAAAAAAGACCTCAAACTCTTAATAAAACGTAAAACATTAGGATATCCATTTATCACTGCATTCCCCCTCCCTCGCCCCTCCCGGGGTAGCCCATCCCCCCACCCGTATCCTATCACCCCTATCAAGCCGGTATTTTCCTCAAGATTTAATCAGTTGCCATATACATTCGTTTGAGGGACCATACTGGATGCATTTCTTCGTTTGGCAAAAATCCGGCTGAAATAATGTCAGAAACTTCCAATACTTGCGTTTTTGGAGTGCCGCCGGAAGACCCAATTACATGAGGAAAAAGAGCATTGCCTCCAGCAAAAATTATAAAGTTGGGAAAAAGTTTGAGCGATATGCTCCGAGAGAAGTGCAGTGCGCACGGTTATCAATAAACCTATTTTTACGGCATATCAAGAATCAATGGAATATCACAGTTTCAAAATACCCGCCGTAACGTTATGCGCTCTAAAATTTCCTTTTATATTTATGATAAGAATAAATGCGCACATAAAACATGCGTTATGTTCACAAGGGAGAAATTTTTATGGCCGAAAAATCATTACTTCTCTTGGCGAGACTTGGCAACTCGTCCGAGACGGATCTGAGAAAACGGGAATTTAGAAGCGTAAGAAGGACTTCAAGATGTTAGTCCCCCTCCCCCCCAAAATGACTCAGCTCTGCCCAATTTTACCGTTTTTATATGGAACAATTTTCGATTGGCACGTACATTCATATGACACTGAGAAAAACAACGAAAAGAAGGACCTTTAAGACCCACGAACTTTTTACAAATACATTATGATAATGAGCAGACAATTCCCACGCCTTCGACCAGGTTGAGAAAGGCTGAAGATAAAATACACCACAGCTAACGCTTGAAATATTTCTTTTCAATACGTACCTTAGCCTCCACAATGCGACGTCATGGGCATCTGCAAGGTGGGAATCTTGTTTCGTATTTTCATTAGGAATAAGACCAAAATTATTTTTTGTGAAATCAGTTAGCAATACTGTGAATGTTACTACACTCAGTGCAAAGAATTTATTACCAAAATAAATAAGCCTGAAGGCAGTTCAGTGAGAATATACGAGAGAGTGAGAGAGAGAGAGAGAGAGAGAGAGAATGAAGAACTAATGAAATAGCTGAAAAGAGACTGCTGATTTTCGAACACGCTCATGAATAACTAACCAGAGGCAGTAATACTACGATAAGTAGTGACGTTCTCGCACAGTCACTGTGCGAATGTTAAGAATAATAGCTTACAGGAATATAAGAAACACACACAAATTATATATATATATATATATATATATATATATATATATATATATATATATATATATATATATATATATATATGTATACATAAATATACAATATATATATATGTGTAGCTATATACATACATACATACACACACATGATAGGATATGAGAACAAAACTATATACCGAGCGCCAATGCATTTATTTTATAAGTATCGAACATCTGCTAAAATGCTTTGAAAGGAGATAATGTTCTATATATGGGCTCACTTACACCTTAACAAACAACGAAGGAGACGCTAATGTGAAAACATTAGCAATATACTGTCTGTGAACGTATTCACATTAACTTTATAAATTTATATATAAAATATATATATATATGCATATATATATATGCGCTTCCTGCGTTGTTTATTAATGTACATAGTGTTGCTCTCACAGCCTAACATATATTTTCCGGTTAGAAACATGTGCTGCATAAAATCTGCAAACCTACAACCAGAGTTTATCAATTCACAACCAACGCTACAGAACGTCCATACTTTGCATCTTAACCAACAATTTTTTAACGAATAGTGATGCGGCCAAAAGTAACAGTTCTCTTTTTTGTGGTTAATCTGTAAATTATTTTTCAACAAACAGCCTAAATGCAAAGTGGATCAAATTATCAAATAAAAGTTGAACGGGCTGAATAATTGAAGAAGACTGGTTCTACATACACATACAAACACATGATATACACACTTACATATATACATACACACATTATCCAGTGAAGACATAGGAGACTGGATGAATAAGGAAAACTTCTACACACACACAAGTAAATACATACATACTTACATGCACTTACATACAGACACACAAACGCACACAGCACCTACAGGCATCAACGCACTGAAAAAAAAACTAAGACAAAAAAAAAAAGAGAAAAACATCGAATTGTGTGCACACTGACCGGTTTCTTTATTTCTGCCCTTTCCACTGCAAACACACTTATGCAAATCAGACTCCTTCCTCGAAATGCTTTACATTAACCACCCCACCGGTCAGTTCAAACATTTGCGGCCTTGGAATGCGTCAGACAGCTTAGGAAATATTAGCAGGAGCCGACTCCAGTCGCCCTGTGCTCTTTGCTCGCGCGTTTCCCCGACGCGGCGCAAGTTATGCGCTATATCCCTAATACCTGATTCACCTTTAACAAAATGAGACCGCCTAGCGTTCGTCTCTCGCCGGCCAAGACAGGGCGCTGTTCAGTATGGTACTTTCGGGTGAGAGCGGCGAGTTTCACCAGTACGATAAAACCAAACAGAGATACACAGAGAATAATAATAATAATAATAATAATAATAATAATAATAATAATAATAATAATAATAATAATAATAATAATAATAATAATATAACGGTTGCCAGCGTCTTCCTTCTTGCCAGTCAGATAATGTTCCTAAATTGTTAGTGCTCGCGTACCTAGCGCTGCTCCACAGATTCTTGCAATAAATGAGATTCTCATAATATTTTCGTTGCACAACTTCAAGATTTTTCGCAGATCTTTTCAGTTAGACATTTAGTATTTGAGCTTAAATTAGTAACTGAGATATGCAAATGAAATCTGGTATGAATACAGAAAATAACAGCATCACAATATCCCCATATATATATATATATATATATATATATATATATATATATATATATATATATATATATATATATATATATATATATATATATATATATATATATATATATATATATATATATATATAAATTTTATATATATATATATATATATATATATATATATATATATATATATATATATATATATATATATCCTCTTCATCAAATTGTTCGTAACTTGAAAAACTAACAATTTTATTTAAAGCAAGTCTACTTTTGTCATACATGAGTACTTTTAACAGAATCAACTTTTCTTTCTTTTGAATGTGAAAGTCAAAACCCCATACATTAAAATTCTTCTACAGTTACTATTAGCAACGCTACCAATAGTATTTTTCGACTAGCAATATACAGCTAATATTTTCATAATAACCACCTCCAGCACTCAGCAAAAATTGAAATTATTTATGGCACAATATAAACACACAGATCATTAGGTAAAAGTATTTATACTTTCCAAGAATACCATCAGTTAGTGTGTCAGACCAGGTAACGAAGCAATATCTGATGGCAATCTTTGTACCAGTATATAAAATCTGCCATCATATACCAATTTAAATTCGTGGACCATCATCTCATTTTCATCTTGAACACAACTGAAGTGGAATTCTGTTCTTTTCTAAAAAAAAAATATTCCAATATTTTCATCGTAACTATTCTTAACTTAACAATCATTATTTATTGTTATTCTTGAAACTACTGCAATTGTTGCAATAGCAATAATGATTCTGTCCTATTGAATACTGTTGTTGCTTCATCAATTAGTTATTTAAAGGAAAACCAAACGCTATTTACCCAAAGGGTGTATAGTGCATTTCTGCGTAACAGACGATTCCCAGAAGGAAATAAACAAACAAAAACTAAAGGTAAGGCAATATGTAAGACATTTACATGGATTCACACGCGCATGCTCACGCTTTTACACACACACACACACACACACATATATATACACATGTATGTATACATATATTCATATATGTATATATATGTATACATGTATGAAGAACAAGGCATAACTTTGAATAAAGATATACAGGGAATACAGCCTTGTAACGTTTTATTTATTTTTATAGTGGATCTGGTGCTGGCAGTATCTTCCGTACCTCCATCTCCCAACAAATTTTTAACAATAAATAAAAAAAAATATTCGTATTCAAATACAATGTGTCAGTTGAGAAGTTTTTAACAGAGAGCTACTGGTAGCGCTTTTTCCAGCAAATTATATCTAAAATTTCAGCTGCCCTCCTAATAAATACTGCCTAAGAACTGCAGTACAGTCTCCGGCCCGCACTGCTGCTCGACGGAGTTCGTCAAGAACAAAACAATTGCCACGGAAAACAAAATCATAGAACAAGAAAATCTTCTTGAAATGAATCACGCATATGAGAAAATATACATAAATGGTTCCACTTTTAATGGTCGCTATTTCTGAAGTCTGCAAAAGCAAAACAAGGTAAACAATCTCATTATGATAACGGAGAACTTCTCTCTGTGCGGCGTTTCGAGTTTAAGAAAGGAATGGTCACACAGAAGTAAATAAATGATGTCCTAAGTTACTCAATGAAATGTATATAGCCCCTAAACTCAAGGCCTCCCTTGTCACTGAATGACTGAGCAACAGAAAAGAACTCAATATATATGACGACTTCGTTTTGCAAAAATTAAAAGGATGACTGACAAGTTCATCATGGTGAAATTTTACGGTTGAGGCTGACGTTTTGTGCCTTCCAACACTGCTGATTTAGAATCATTAGCATCAATAACAACATTAATGTAAGTGAAAAATAAATTATACTTGTACAATTTTTAGTTATTATAAAGTTCATTGAGGTATTCGAAGCTATAAGTAGCATCTACAGAATACCGCCTTTTGAATCCTAAGAAAGTATTGATCTTAATCGACGGTATAAAATCTAGTTACATCTCCCTTTCTTGAAATCTTCAGCTGAAATCCCAATATGGACAGAGCCCACAAATTTGTAAACCCAAGAGGGCTCCAAAGATAAATCAGCCTGCAGAGACAGGAAAGTTATAGAAAAAGGCGATAAATAAATAAATATGAGGGAATAAACAACAAAACCGATACACCTGAAATTCAGGCAACGTCAGCAGAAAACAAGGAAGAGGTTGCTCCTCGACTAAATATTTCGAGATCAGGAGATTCCTCAACTGCACAGTAGCCAAGGTAAAACGCCCAGAAAACTAGAACCTCCTGAGTAGCGGGGAGTTCTCCAACAGGCGATCGTGGTAAGGGATATTTCTTTAGAGTTTCAGTAAGGTGGTGAACTAGTGAAAGGATCTCATCGGAGAAACAAGTTTTCTACTTTGTCTCTTTTGTTTTTGTTTTAGGACTGCTACCCGGGTGTGCGTCCTTCACGGAGTCCTATTTTGGTCCTCGTGGTTGGTTTCAAGAGAATTACTTTTGCAGCTTCTCGTGATTCTGAGAAAATTGAGATCTTCTGGATCATGGCTCCTGTCACTGGACCTTGCTGATCTCTATCAAGCTTTTGGTTTCGAGATGGGGAAAAATTCATTGAATTCGCTTTTTCTCGTCGTTTACATTTTGGGGAGGTGGTTGTCAGTCTCGGGTGGTCATAATATTTGATTGCAAAATTGGTTGTAATTTAAGTGCTTTTGGTTAGATGGTAATCGTTTTCTTGTTTCATGATTTGTTGGAGATGAATTTGATTTAAGCTTGAAGATACTCGAAATTCTTAAGATTAAGTGGAACAGTGTGTATTGTTTGTTCTAATTCAGCAAATTATATTTTCATTTATAGTTTTGTGTCTCATAATTCCTTATATACTGTGATTGCATATATTACTTGATATAATATACCATATAAGAACTTGTTATCTAGAACCTGAAAGAATGTGGTGAGAAAAATCCGTTAATAAATAATAATAATAATCCACTAATTTCCGAATCCTCGCAAAACAATACTTATAATAACCCGATGAAGAAATACCATCCATCATCAAAACATCACCAAAAAATAATAAAAAAAAAATCAACGCAAGTTTCTCATTTCACATTTGACTTCCTCAAAAGACCCTGTTTTGAATCTTCGTAATTCTACGCTTTAGTCGTCGCGTCAGTAACCCTTCTAATCTTTATTTCCTCAGGGTATTAAACACAGCTTTTTAACTAGCGATGTCCCCGTGACACTTTTTTTTTCAACTAAGAGTCATATCTTACTACTTAGGAATTAAACACGGCTCATTGATTTCTCCCAAAATCGTTTCCGTTACATGCCACAGATTCGCCGTTTTGCTTGCATGATTATAACAATCTTAATATCATTCTTTTACGCATCAGCTAAAAGACTTTTAATTTTTAAGCCTCCAGAGAGCGGAAGACTCATAAATTATATGAAACCAAAGGAAAGAAAGATTCATAAATTACATGAAACCAAAGGAAAGAAAGACTCATAAATTACATGAAACCAAAGGAAAGACAGACTCATAAATTACACGAAACCAAAGCAAAGAAAGACTCTTAAAAACATGAAACCGAAGGAAAGAGAGACTCTTAAAAACATGAAACCAAAGGAAAGAAAGACTCATAAATTACATGAAACCAAAGGAAAGACAGACTCATAAATTACATGAAACCAAAGGAAAGAAAGACTCATAAATTACACGAAACAAAGCAAAGACAGACTCATAAATTACACGAAACAAAAGGAAAGAAAGACTCATAAATTACATGAAACCAATGGAAAGACAGACTCATAAATTACATGAAACCAAAGGAAAGACAGACTCATAAATTACATGAAACCAAAGGAAAGACAGACTCATAAATTATATGAAACCAAAGGAAAGACAGACTCATAAATTACATGAAACCAAAGGAAAGACAGACTCATAAATTACATGAAACCAAAGGAAAGAAAGACTCATAAATTACATGAAACCAAAGGAAAGACAGACTCATAAATTACATGAAACCAATGGAAAGACAGACTCATAAATTACATGAAACCAAAGGAAAGACAGACTCATAAATTACATGAAACCAAAGAAAAGACAGACTCACAAATTACACGAAACAAAAGGAAAGAAAGACTCATAAATTACATGAAACAAAAGGAAAGAAAGACTCATAAATTACATGAAACCAAAAGAAAACCTATAAAAATAAGAAGCACATGAGATTATAAACACACAGGCAGATACAAAGCGGAAACTAAACTGAATGATTTAAAAAGACTCTCTAAAAATAAGCTGCCTAACATAAAGAAAGGAGTGCGTGAACAAAAGCAAATTCAAGCAAGAAACTCGATCAGAGACTAAAGCAGCCTCAGGCAGCGGAACTGATAGTTCCATTAACTATAGGGAACTAAATCGAAAGGAGAGACATTGCGCTCCTGTAAATTCCCATAACACAAAGTAAAATCAGAATAATTCTTATATTAAATATATAAATATTAAAAATAAACAAAATGTTCTCTGTGTTTTAACATCTGCCAGACAGATGAGAAAGAGATACTATAACTGAATAGATGAGTGATACATACGTTATTCATTTGAGAAGAAAATGGACCTTTAATTTTGTTCAGAAGAGACACGCACATGAGAGAGAGAGAGAGAGAGAGAGAGAGAGAGAGAGAGAGAGAGAGAGAGAGAGAGAGAGAGAGAGAGAGAGAGAGAGAGAACGCACATGAGAGAGAGAGAGAGAGAGAGAGAGAGAGAGAGAGAGAGAGAGAGAGAGAGAGAGAGAGAGAATAATTCACACGCCTCCAAGTTTCCTTCAAGCATGGAAATTTTTTTTTTATTTTTACAAAACATTATAATCAGACAACCACCCAACAGCCATGATGATTCCTACTGGAGCTGCCAGTGACAATCAGATCTCCCAAGGAAATTTCAAACCTGTTCTGTTCTAAGTCGCGTGAGAACATAAAAGCAATTTCAACGTCCAAAAATGCGATCTCAGGAGACATTTTGTCCGAAGGAGGAAAAGAAGAATGAAAAATTGAGTCGAAAACGTGCGAAACCAGAGGAAATGAGAGAGAACAATGAAACAAAAATATAAGTCTGTCTGGGAGGCAGAAAGAGAATGACAAGAAGAAAAAAAGGGGGCGGAAAAAGCGTGAGGACTTTTCTTGCACCGGAGACGCTTTGCAAAAAGGTGAAAAGTCTGGAGAAAACAGCAAAGGGAGAAACGGGTGGGAACAAGTTCCAGTGGGGAAAACTCCGCAGGGATACAACAGAAACTAAAGAAAAGCCTCGTTAGGGAAACTTCTAGAATGGCTGTTACACTGACCCTTAACTGCAAATAAACGAAACAACATGGACTTTGCAATGACGGGAAGGAATTGCAAGAGGAATGCAACAGGAAAAGGAGACATCCCGTAAATTCAGAGCAATCACAGATGTACTTGCTGTTTTGCATTGTATCAGGAAATCAAAGATTGCGGTGACTACTTTTCCCTTTTAAATAAGCACAGTAGATCAATGTCTGGAATCACGTCATAGTCAGCGCCTTAGAGACACTTTCACGATAAGGAGTCGGCGACAACTATAAAGGTACAAATGAACATAGGCATTCTGCTTACTAGTTTTGTACTATAAACTCGCGTCCCGAATCTAGGGTCACCAATGTTGTCAAACTCTATAGGAAAACACCAGAAGGTGTTGGCAGACTCGCATCGTGAAACCACGAAGGTAGTACAATCAAATATATAAAATTACAAACAAAAATTTTAGAAAAACCACAAGACCTACATAACTGCGGAATGAAAACCTGATTTCAAGTGCTACCTTATGGGCTCGGTTTATTTAAAAAATTTTTTTTTTTTTTTTTACCTTTTGCGAACTTTTTTTCTACAAGCCAGCCCTTTCCCATTTTTTTTCCAGGGAGCTTCTACTGTAACCATTTATGCTCCTGTCGATATTATTATTGCTGCTGAGTCGGCAGTCGTCGTGCCTGTCGGCGAATGCACGCAGCACGTCGATATGAATATTACAGATGCTACACATCCATTCCCGCAGAATATACTTCATTCCTGCAAATCTTAGGATGCCCAGCTACCTTTTTTTTTTTTTTTTTTTTGTAGTGGGTCCACATAAAGACATTCCTATTCCGATTCTTTCCCGCATAATGGAAAACCCAGCTCTTGTGTCGCCGATAATCCATTGTAATCTGAGTAAGAAACATATATTTCTCAGGTAAGCAACGTAATTCCTAACAATTCTTTGGAAAATATTCATAATTACAGTTAAAGTCAAAATTAATCTCATCACAGTTATAGTACATAGTTCCTCAATTTGAGGCCAATGTTCCTTAGAGATCTGGTTTTCAAGGTTCCTGTTAAAGACAGGATGACGCAAGAAACTGAAAAAAGAGACGATGCAAAAAAAAAAAAATTTAAACTATCTGTCGCGGATTTTATAGCAAGGCGTACATAATACCCAAATGCCAAACTATCAATTAAAGATGAAACGTAATAAAATGGCCTTAAAGATCGCAAACTATGTCAATTTGGAAGCTGTACTCCAACTGCTTGGCTGCTGCTCAGAACAAACAAGATACGGGATGCTTTCCAAAAAAAAAAAATCAAGAAAAAACGACTCTACGGTTTGCATAGGAATGAATTTCAAAGCGTTTGTTTGGATTAGCGGATGTATGGTAAATATATATTAAAATGATTTTATTAGCCCAAGAGAACAGATAACTAAAAAGGAAACGTATTAAGAACTTGTAAAATTGCATTCTTGTTTTCTGCAAATAAAAACCATGTGTCAAAGTAAGGAAGGCATTGACCCTAGAGCAGTGGTTCTAAACCTTTTTATTACTACGCCCCCTCTCAGAGTTGGTCCTTCCCTCCACGCCCCTCTTGCATCTGTGAGTAAAATTCCCCCTCAGATTTAAAGGAAAATAAAAAAAAAAGGTGTTGCTTTTCTTTTGGGAAAGAATTAGTAAGATACTTGACACTGCTTCTAAGCAACTCTTGTTAAAAGAATAACCAATATAATTAGAGAATTTTTAACTTTTTCCTAAGGGTCGCGTCTCCCGTGGAAATTGCTGATGACCCCCTAAGGGAACGCGCTCCCCAGGTTAAGAACCACTGCCCTAGAGGAACCCACTTTTTAGCCTTTTACTTTACCTCCGTTCCCACTTCCTTTCCATTATCTTGCTGTTCAACCACTCCAGCTGCATCTTTTCACTGTCATCAGCGCTGAACGGCTGAAAGCGCCCCAGTGCTTGGCCGTAAGCCGAATTTTCATAAATCAAAAACGAATCAAAATAAGGCATCACGGTACGATAATTTAAAACCGAAATATTTCATAAACAGGTTTACCAATAAAGACTCGAAGTTTACGAAGTAATTTCTGGCTAATATTTGGTGACCAAATGCACCACCTCATGCGGAATTACGCTTTAAAAATGTCTGATTTCATTTAAGGTTGCTACGACACATACTCTCCGATCTTTACCAAATGCTAATTACCATAATCTAACAGCTCACAATGTTAACGTTCCATAAAACTTCGCTCACGAGGCCAGAAATGATTAAAACTCCAGACGTAGTAGTAATCCGCTACATAAGCTGGGGGTAAAAAAAAAAAAAAAAACTTAACTGCAGTTTGGAGATACGAGGTGGTGACCGGGCATTAAGAAAAAAAAAATACCCCGTTGGCACATTTTACAAACGCAGCAATTGTTAAACCAGGAAATGAGCGGCGGAGCGGGGGCACGAAGCTGCGATCGACTGCCGAAAAAGTACATACCGCATAGTTGTCAATAGAGGAACAAAAAAACGTCTAATAACCCACATCTAAATAGATCGCTTGCGTCATTTCCTACGCGCGTCGAGCCTCGTCAAGCGGGGAAAACTTGACGCAACAGAAACCGCGGTGAGCGACGGGAGGCCAAGTATTCAGTAACTCCTAAAGAAAATATGAAGATTACATTTTTTTTGTTTTATTAAAAATGAACACCGATTTCATATTTTTGTATTTGTTTTCAACGATATTAACCGCTTCATAATGGTAACAAATAGCTCCACTTAGGTTCTAGAAGTATACCTTCATACAGACACATACATAAACATACATACACGCACACTTATATATATATACATACATACATATATATATATATATTATAAATATATATATATATATATATATATATATATATATATATATATATATATATATATTATATATATATATATATATATATATATATATATATATATATATATATATATATATATATATATATATATATATAATATATACAAAGAGAGAGAGAGAGAGAGAGAGAGAGAGAGAGAGAGAGAGAGATTATGTGCATTTTGGTATCTTACAAGAAAAAGGTATCTCCGTATCACGGAAACAGCACGAAAAGCACTGAAGTGCATAACAGTAATTATAATGAAGAGATTTCGGAGAGTAAAAAAATCTTTTCAACAGTACAGTACATTGCAATTTAAAAATACGATTTTGGTCGTTCAAAAAATCTATTATATTCATAAAGACAAGAAGTACGTCAGTTACTCCATCCTAAATGAAACGGAAATGCGGAAGTAAGACATTGTACACTCGATACTATGTCAAGATCATAATGGTAGACTTTTTAGCACATTCTGGTCTCCTTGCGTCGTCCAGGAACCAACAATGGCGTATTATTAACAATATGATAAAGATAAAAAGTATAATGTGATATCTGTAAGTGTTGCCACATCGTAAACTATAGTTACATTGTTTTATACTTCATGGTATAAAATAAAAAAATATGGATACAACTTTCATGAAATCTAAGTTGAATGCGACATTCTAATTACAGTCTATACTCTTATAGTACTGATCTATGTATATTTGATGCAGAATTCTTATCTGTATGCTCAATAAACTCCTAAGAGGCTCTTGAAGTATTTATTTATAAAGATGAGGAAAACCACCTGGCATAATGAATTTACAACAGATTTTCAATATTTTTTTTAACACTTTTCATATATCTAATTATTTTATAGAAAGCTATAAAGGACAGTGAAGACGAAAGGTATATATTATCAATCTTTTACAAATAACTTATTTTTTGTCTTGGTATTGCCAATGTTGATAAATTTTTTCAATAATTAATTTTGTTTTCAGTTGCCCCTGTATACGAGAGAGAGAGAGAGAGAGAGAGAGAGAGAGAGAGAGAGAGAGAGAGAGAGAGAGAGAGAGAGAGAGAGAGAGAGAGAGAGACCATATCTGTCTACATGTCTGCTGACATATCTAATAAAATCTCAGGAGTCTTGATCAAAGACCGTTATTACTTATAGTTTGAGAGAACAAGCTAAAGAATATGCATTCCAAATACATATTCTTGAGTATGATTTTGACTGTACATTAACAATAGCAATCATGACAACAATGATAATGAGACTTTGTGTCATTATTTCATTGTTATTGCCTTCAATAATATTGCCTCTGATAAGGAAGTTAAGTATTTGGTCCAGTTTTTTGTTTTCCTAAAAAGATTTGTGTCTATTTTTATGGAATTTTTCGAAATAGCGGCCCATGTGACTCCCAACAGGTGATCGGATTTTGAGAGCTACGGGAATGCACCCTCCCGGGTCTCCGAACTCCCTTGTTACTGTTGTTATTATAATATTCAATCTTGCAATCATCATTCTTGAGGAAACGGCGTCATTATCAAAATTTCAGTTTCAATTCATTTTATCATGTAAGGTCGTCAAAGGGTACGATCGTATTTTATTGTTTATTTTTTCATTAATTATTCTATATCAGTTTACTTCCTTGTACTGAGTCGCATCAATAAGTACTTCGTAATCAGCAAACGTCGCAGCAAATGGATTAATTTTTTCTTTCGTGTAATATGTTAGCGTCGGGGAATATCAAAATTGTAACGAGAGCTCACAGTAACAATAGAATTAGCTCGAATGTCATTATAAAAAAAATTCTCGAATGTCATTATAAAAAAATTCTCGAATGTCATTATAAATAAAATTCTCGAATGTCATTATAAAATATTCTCGAAAGTCATTTTGAAAAATTCTCGAAAGTTATTATAGAAAAAAATTCTCGAATGTCATTATAAAAAAATTCTCGAATGTCATAGAAAAAAAAAAATTACGATTTTTATCCAAATTACCAATGACCCTAATTCGGCGGTTAATGTATTTTCGGTGTCGAAAACCATAATTGTTTTCTCATTACTCAAGCACATAGTCCTGCAATACGAAGCCTCTAGAGTACAACTAATCAACTAATTCCAGAACTCAGTATTTTAAGAACCTTCTTCAGAAACTTTTGTAAAAATGCAAATGTTCTAGTAAGATCTATAATTTCGCAAGGGACGACTGCTGAAACTGTGACGTCAGTTTGAAAATCAATTAATCAACCCTTAGAAAAACGTGTTAGGCGAATTCATTCATTCATTCTGACTCTTGGGAACTGAGATTTTTAGTTTTCTGTAAAAGAAAACTATTGTGCCGGCTTTGTCTGTCCGTCCGCACTTTTTTCTGTCCGCACTTTTTCTGTCCGCCCTCGGATCTTAAAACTACTGAGGCTAGAGGGCTGCAAACTGGCATGTTGATCATCCACCCTCCAATCATCAAGCATACCAGATTGCAGCCCTCTAGCCTTTAGCCATAATCGTGCTTCTGGCAACGATACAGGATAGGCCACCACCGTGACGTTGTTAAAGTTTCATGGGCCACGGCAATCATACAGCATTGTACCGAGACCACCGAAAAATAGATCTGTTTTCGGTGGCCTTGATTATACGCTGTAGCGGCTGTACAGAAAACTCGATTGCCCAGAAGGCACTTCGGCGCATTTTTTACTTGTTATATCTCATGATGAAGAGAGAGTTAGATTACGCGAACGGGAGGGAGGACTTCTTCAGTCACAGGCCATCGGGACTTCCCCGTTCCTTTCCCGTCATTTGCTCTTAAGAAGCAATAAAGTGATTTATTGTTAAGACAAAACATCTTCTGGTGTAAACATCATAAATAGTCAAATACACACCTTTCAGATAATGATTCAAACCAGTTTCTTTCGTACGCTGATCTTAGACCCTTAAATAATTCTTTATCACTCCATCTCTATATTCTTGAGGTGGACAACAAAGATTTGGGGAAACCAGACGCCACTTTAACACAGCTTATGTACGGACCACTTTGATAGCTTATTTGAAACTGGGGGAATAAATTCCTTGACTCCCCTGTGAGCACATTAAGGCAAGGGGAAGAAAAACGTCGGCGAAAAGTGGGTCCCTCTATTCAGTAAGGACGAGAAGAGAAAATATATGCTAGTGTACAAGTGGCGAAGTAAGCTTATTTATTTGGTGGCTCATTTCCTCACATTTTGTCAACTATATATTGAAGGCGAAAAATGGACTCTGTTTCACGCATCTTCAACCTTCGTATAGTATAAAACAAGGCCTCATGACTGTCACCGCTAATCGTGTATTTTATCATTCCTCTCTCTCTCTCTCTCTCTCTCTCTCTCTCTCTCTCTCTCTCTCTCTCTCTCTCTCTCTCTATATATATATATATATATATATATATATATATATATATATATATATATATATATATACATTATTATACACACACACACACACACACACACACATATATATATATATATATATATATATATATATATATATATATATATATATATATATATATATATATATATATATTATTTGAGTCAATACAATTTATATTCCAAGACTTAACAGCGTTTGCGCACGCACGTTTACATAACACGCCCTTTTTTTATTTGTAATTTTTACTTCTATTCATTCAATGCATATTCAAAACCAGCGTAAGCATAAATTTTCTGCTGAAAATTCGCAAATATAACGTACGAAAACAAATATGCCCATGAATCGCCCTAGTACAAAACGAAGGTTTTATAAAATTAACAAAAGTTCTGGTAATTTTTTCTCTTATAACAAATTATGACCATGAATAAGACAGTTATCCGTCAAAAGTATATCGTCATTATCTTTATTATTTTTACCCTAATTAATATTGAAAAACAATTACCGGCGCAGTTAATTTTGTTGTTAAAGAATACAACAGATATTTTCCATAGGATTTTTCCTATGAACACATACTTTCCACAGAAGTTTTCCTATGCAGTTATTTTTGCGAAGATCGTTCAAGACATTCCCATAACGCGTAAGTCATTGACATCTAGAGAATTTCCTTTTATTTATTTATTTTTTTATATCTTCGAAGCGAATGGCGTATTACCGATGAATTCCTTATGTAACTGAATGATTAAAGATGACCCCGATGGTGTTGATTTGCGTACATCAAATAACCACATCACCCCAATGACGTCCTGACTGTGACGTCACTTCGCCCAAAGAGATGACATCTTTAATAAATTCTTGAAGACAAGGGGATTCGGGGAAACGACGAAAGCAAAAATATGAAAGAAAAAAAATTATAAAAAACTAATTAAGGGGTTTAGAAGTTCAAGAACAGCATCTTCAACAAACTTCGTCTGAAATGAAACGAGAACCGATCATGATGTCACCGATGATTGTGTATTTTATCATTCAAGCTCTCCTGAGAGAGAGAGAGAGAGAGAGAGAGAGAGAGAGAGAGAGAGAGAGAGAGAGAGAATTTTATTCTCAATATGAATCGTATTCCAATAGGTAATTTAAATATAATTCATATTTTAAAACGTAACGGCGCATGCGCGCGTTCGTACGCCAACACACTTTCAATTCGTTGGCCGTTCCCATTCTAGTAAATGATTCACCCGAATGAATCAAGAGGCAGATGATGAGATGAATAAATGAACGTGGATGCATTAGCTACTAGTAGTGCATTACTACAAGGCCTTGTTTCTATAATGTTAACAATTCATCGCGAACAGAGATACTCGCGGGTGGCCGAGTAAATCGGCAGAGTGACTGCATGTGTAATTGTGCTTAGGAATATACGAGTGTTTCAGAGATTTAACCGAATCTTGAAATAATAATAATAATAATAATAATAATAATAATAATAATAATAATAATAATAATATGGCATTGGCTGGGTCAGGGATTAAGTTCCCCTGACCCAGCCAATGAAAATTCGGTTCTCACGACACGGAGCACCCGGAATACAATAATAATAATAATAATAATAATAATAATAATAATAATAATAATAATAAATATACTATTCAAAGTGGTAGCTGCATGTACAATACGGCATGTTATTAAAAGAGGGCCTTCCATCTACATATAAAATAATAATAATAATAATAATAATAATAATAATAATAATAATAATAATAATAAATAATAATAATAATAATAATAATAATAATAATAATAATAATAATAATAATAATAATAACACAGTATCGAAGGTGATAGCTGCATGCAGCTGATACAACTGTCACTTTCAATACCACGTGTTTAAAAGAGGGTCCTTTACGTACATATAATAATAATAATAATAATAATAATAATAATAATAATAATAATAATAATAATAATAATAATAATAATAATAATAATAATTTCTTACGAGTGAATGATCCATGCCTACATTTAACCGGGGGCTACGCCTTCATGAGAAATGTCTGACAAAAATGTCAAGTGTTTATGTGACGCTATCTAAGAATAAATTATATATATATTTTAATACGTTTACATTATGTGCTGCAATTAATTCATGCAACGCATCTCACTGCAAAATAACTTTTTTTTTATTACTATCTAATTCATCCACTGTGATAGTAAAAGCTTCACACAGAGAGTGAGGCTAAGAACTTATTAACACCAACGTATGAATGTAATGTTAGTCATCACAGAACAATATTATTAGCCAATATAAAATTACAACAAGAAATTAACAATGTATCTAGGTAAATTATACTGCCCTGAAAAGAAACGTAGCTACGAACGAACGCAACAAGATCTGCCGGATTTAATACTTTCTCCACCATCTCCTTTATTAAGTAAAAATAAAAAGGAGAGAGAGAGAGAGAGAGAGAGAGAGAGAGAGAGAGAGAGAGAGAGAGAGTACCTCAACCCCCTTCTTCGATTCGACAACAAATGACAAAGCGTTATGACAGGTGTAACTCGGGGTCCCTTCTTGGCAAAAAGGCGAGGACGGGGGGAGAAAAAATCACGTTGGAGCGGCGAGCGGAAACTTCAACTGGTTCCATAGAAATGATCGTCGAAAATACTAGCAGCGGAAGAAGCGCATTTTCTATCTGTGAACGGGATTGGAAAAAATAACAATTCCACCCGTAATTGTAATTGAATATTGCTAACGATAATTATATGCCATGCAATAGTTATTATTCAAACAACATCTATAACATCAGCAATAATAATGATAGTAATCATCATAGTAACTTCATCAAATTTTTTCAGTCATGTTGCCACGGCGTTTTGTACGATAATTCTTTCTTACTTCATTAAAACATTTAAGCGAGAACTCTCACAGTCAACGAAGATAAATAGAAACAAAAATTCTCGTTGTGTGCTAATTTCCATGAGCGTCAACAATCTGACTCAACGTCATCGATGACCATGGTTGTTGAGACGGTAGATCACGGAAATTAAGCAATTAACGTTCCTCTTGGCAAGATGCAGACCGAAAGTTTCGTAAAATAGGGTCCTATGGACAATAAAGACATAATGAGATCATCTAATCTGAATCTTTAACAGAAAAACAAACTTAAATTTTTTAGATTACTAAACAAAAAAAAAAAAAAAACAAAGATTGGCGTCCACACTCTTTCCTCATTAGGTGGAATTATCATAGAACCCTTAGATTTAGTACAGAGATTCAGTCATTAATCCTTAACTGGCGTCACACAACACAGGCCATTGTCGACTAGACCAGATAATTACTCTGGACTCGACGAAGGTTAAGATGGATATTATGGAAGAAGTAAAATAAAACCACTCAATACCAGATGACGTTAAATATGTACCAGCGGAAAAATACGTGGAATCTATCCGCAGAATACCTCGGCCATAAAATAATATCCGAAAACCAGAAATAACAAGAATTACATTGTATATTCAGATCACGGTTACCCCAACATGTATCATGCTTTTCTTAATAATATAATTAACTTTTTTTTTGCCGCCTTATAACTTTGAATGAGGTTGTCATACTTCTTAGTTCGATTATACATATTCACATAGCTAAATTCTACAGATCCATCCGCTAAGCAAGGTAAAATCTGCACAGATTTCTACCATAATTTAAAATGCTTGTAAAATGAGATGATACTTTGTTCAGAATCAGATAACTGAAAACTGCTTCTACAAGACATTCTGCTTTGATTTTGCCAAAAAAAAAAAAAAAAAAAAAAAAAAGAAGAGAGAGAGAGAGAGAGAGAGAGAGAGAGAGAGAGAGAGAGAGAGAGAGAGACTGTATTTCTTCTGTTATAATAAAACAAAATAAAACAAACATCCGGACTCATCAAATCAGGCATATATAATGTTGATCCTCCCCTCGTTACATATTCGTGTGAAAATGTCCTTCTCCCTGCTGTGTGACCTAATAGGTCGATATTTCATCAATGGCACTGCTCTTTGGGGAGCATTGTGCTGAGAGGCAAGTTCAGACATCAAACTGATAGCGGTACTTCAGTGTCAACGTTTGTTTTCGAAGTTTGACCGGAAATCTGGAAATCTATGAACTAGATAAAACGGAAAGCTTAGAAAAGCACTCGTACACAAATCATGAATATTATATATATATATATATATATATATATATATATATATATATATATATATATATATATATATATATATATATATATATATATATATATATATATATATATATATATATATATATATATATATATATATATATATATAATATTCACGTTTTGTGTATGAGTGTTTTTCTAAGCTTTCCGTTTTATCTTGATTATACATTTCTTGTCAAACTATACATACATACATACACACACACACACACACACACATATATATATATATATATATATATATATATATATATATATATATATAGAGAGAGAGAGAGAGAGAGAGAGAGAGAGAGAGAGAGAGAGAGAGAGAGAGAGTGTGTGTGTGCTTACAAATATACATATGTCTCTGAGGACGCATCGTATCAAATACCTGGGCAACAGACCCGTTCCTACATTTTAACTGTTATTAATATCTCCATTGATCAAAGATACACATTAAAGCACTAACGTACACAGTGATAAGAAACACTCATAATGAGGGAATTCATGAACATGAAATATGATCCTTCACGCGTGTAATAGCCGTAATTAATCCACCACATTACAGTAATAAGACGAGCGGTTGCGGCAAGCGGTCGAGACTTCGGTGTCCATACAGAAATAATTAACCGCAACTAATGAATCAGTCACAAGTTGATACGGTATCTAAAATGCTTCCCTAGTTCCCTCCACCCCAGGAGACGGTAAGACGATCTCCGATTCTTAGGAAGGGAGACTCCTCGCTGACCCCAATACTCCGCTTGGGAAAAATAAATAAAATATCACACAAAAAGACCCAAGAAATGAATCGATTTTCCCAAGACTATTTACTACAACAAGCGAATGATAATCATTGAATGACCCCAATCTGTGCGTCAGGTGCGTGGGAAATTAATGAAAACAAATGGCGAAAGGAATTAATGAATGATGCGAAAAATAGAATAATGATTAATCATCATGAATTTCACAATGTAGTATACCGAGTAACGTAAGCAAATCCTCAAGAAAATGACAAGTGTAACATAAGATACAAATAAAAACAATTACACCTTGAATGAAGGAACAGGAAACGAAAAAGTGGCCGATTTTTCCACACACAAATGTAAACATATGTACGCGTTTCTTTGGAAGCCACTAAGAAACCTCTTCAAGAGTCCCTCACCCCACCTGTCACTCTCTCTCTCTCTCTCTCTCTCTCTCTCTCTCTCTCTCTCTCTCTCTCTCTCCCAGCACTGGAAGGAAAGAAGAGTGACCTTGGACAGCGTATAAAAACGAACTTATCCCCTCCCTTCAAATACGTGACATAATAGCATAAATGAGGTCATTAACATAGATGTGACACACACATGCACACAGACGCACATGCACAGATACACATACACGCATAAACAAACATTACTCGCACACAGCGACCGGAGGAAATGGAGTGAATGGAGGAAAAACAAAAGCAAAGAGATGTTGATGCAAGCACAACAAAAGAAATGAATGGTGGAAGTGACAAAAACAGAATGAAAATGAATCATTATCAGACAATGAATGTCAAGACTGTAACAAAAGTATCACAAGATATGATTGAAAATACAAACGACAGTAAAACAAAATTTCAGATGACTGAAAACATTTCCAAAGGAGCGAATGGAGGAAAGATAAAAAAAAAAGGATAAATTCAAGGATGTACAAGAAAAACGGTAAACGAATGAAAGGCAAAAAGACAATGAGCGACAAGAACACTCCAGATAAACAGAAAATGACACGAACAAACCAGTAAACGGCAGACGCACAATAGAGAACCGAGACGCGAGTAACGAACGCGCAACAAAACCACCAAACGAAGCAACATAAGCAAGGCGGCGAGAGGAGGAAATATGGAGGAAATTGAGGAGAAGCAGCGAATGACGGGGCCGAAGCCACCTCACGAATATTCCCCCACCCCGCCCCGGAAGGCCGCACGTCTTGAATGCAGCAGCAGCAGCAGCAGCAGCAGCAGCAGCGCAGGATATATAAACCACCTCTGCAGCAGAGCCTTGCAGCGGATTCCTTATCAAAAGAACAGAGGCT
>NC_089790.1:9542500-9545000 GCF_040412425.1 Macrobrachium rosenbergii
AAGGCGAGGCTTATAAGGGTGGTGGTAAGGGATCAGAAATTTCAACAAGAATGAGGAGATAAAGAAGAAAAGGCTGTTGACTGAACAGAGGAATCATCAAATAAAAAAGGGGACAACAGAAAGCAAAAGAAATTTAATTATTAACTATAGAAAGTATATACTAAAGTACACGTTAGGGAGTATGAAGCAGAGAAAAAGTTCAGCCAAGAGAAAGTCTCCAAAAACAAGAAAACGCAGAAGAAAGTTAAAATAACGTCTCAAAATAAAAGTAAAAAAAAAAAAGTAAAAGTTAGCAGCGTCCCTCTCCCCCCTTAAAAAAGGGGGGAAAGAGCGAGAGACAACGGTCAATCAAACACCGGATAAATATTCGCGGAATACAACATAAATTATGAATGTATTAAAGCACTAAATTTGGTTTCCCGAACATGAACGAATTTCTCCCAAGACCTGAGGTTTTCCAACCAGAAGAAAAATGCGAGGGGAACTTGCGAGGGAGAGTAATACCGCTAGCCAATGAGAGCTATTTACGGACGAAAGACGAGAAACAAGTATTCAAGCGACGACGTAAACATTACGTAACAGGGAGGAAATAAAAAAGAAGAGAAAAAGATATTACCAGAAGAAGAAGAAGAAGATTAAGAAGATGAAGAATAAGTAAATTATTGTTGGAATGATCCATTCGAGACATGAGCTAGACAGAGGAAAACTTTAAAAATTTAAATTCAGATAATATAAACAAACATATAATTTGAAATCAAAACCACAATGGCATATGAGAGGGCACACGTACACATGCTCACAATGGGTAAATGTTTCAAAAAAGTACGTGTGATGCGTTTACCATTTTACAATTATAGTGAACAATTTCATCCAAATGGGCGACAATTCATCCATCCCCTTAAAAGCATGAGAGGTCTTACCGCGAGGACGCAGATCTAAAAGCTGATTATTTCGGGAGGCAACCAAACATATGCCAATGACTCAAAACATGTGGAAAATCTACCTGTCTCCAGCAGTAATGGCTGCTAAGTGCGAATCCGTTATTTCCAGTTGCCTTATTGCGGAAAAACGGATCGAGAGCCTACGTCCACAATAACGACCTTAAAATGAAGATTTTAATTGTGATTGTCACGACAGAAAAGATATTCATAATGAATGTTAAAATATAAAGATCTTTAAATTCCCACCATTTTAAAATCCGAAATGAAAATTAAAATAAACACGCTGAAATGCAGGTATTCAAATCACAATGAAATACAGGTATTTAAATGACAGTCAGCCAAAAGAAAGACCCTCGCATGACAGCGGGAATCTTACTACATCTCAGCAAATGTGACGTGAAGTGTAAGAAATTCAAACCCGGAAGGGTTTACGTGAAACTCTTCAGAACGACCGCCCTTGACATACTATTAAGCGGAGTGAATGAAAGGATAATTAAAAGTTATCAGGTGTGAAGACAATTATGAATGAAAGTCTTTAAGACTCTCATCGAATTTTCTGGAGAGCTCTGTCAATCACGCTTCTAACTCAAAAGTAGTTAATGACGTTTGGGTAATTAATGACAAAGAGAAACACCTGGAAAAGATGGTGTGCGTTTGGGAGAGAGAGAGAGAGAGAGAGAGAGAGTCTCATAGCTGGGAAAATCATAGGATAATAAACATGATATCGTCATGTGCTTATCAATCAAATTCCTTATGCATATATAGTTACTTAAAAAGTATGCATCATGATACTGCTACATTCTAAATGGATACATATGGAAGTATTCATACCTCGGGAGTATTTATACGCAAGCATGAACTGATAATTGTTAATAGGGAACATATTTTAATCAAGATTTTTTTCTCTTCAAAAAACAGTATCAGAAAACTAAATATTGATGAAGTCAACGATAAAATTTGGAGAAAGGCAACAAGTCACGCAGACTGAAAAGAGGCTGTGTGGCTCCATAGACCTAAGGCCACGCAGCAGCCAAAAGGTTAACTATCTATACGCCGGTGGAAATTCATAGGAGGGCGGAAGAAATTTAACATGTGGAATCAATTTGAAACACATAACAAAAGCCATTGGAAATGTATCTGATATATGACAGGAAATATATGTGAGAGGTGATTGGAAATATATGAGAAAAGTGAATAAGAGTGTAATTGAAAATACACGAAACGTCAATGAATATCAATTCCTTCCCTTTCTTTCACATAATTATTTAGGCTCGGTTGAGCTAAAAACGCTCGTTCCGCTGGATGTTGTTGACAAAGAAATAAAACAAAAATAGAGATAAATTCGAAGGCAGATCAAACACTGAAAATTGTATAAATAAAACAACACGGCCCATGATGACAAACTATATCAGTAACCTATATGCACTAGTATTCTTAAATCAATAAAACAAATAACATGTAGTATTTTTGTGTGCGCGTCAGGAAGTACATACTATGAGTCTTTAAATATAAAAATGCATATTATATACATATATATATATATATATATATATATATAT
>NC_089790.1:9550000-9552500 GCF_040412425.1 Macrobrachium rosenbergii
AGTTGATATACGGCAATTTCTAAGGCACTGGCGGTTCTTGGGTTCTCTCTCTCTCTCTCTCTCTTCTAGGTGTAATTATTGGGGAAAATCAAAGATCAACTCTTCAATGAAAATGTGATAAAAATTACGATAAAAATGTTGAATAAAAAGAGGAATACAGCGATCACTCAGAGGCTGCAAACCTCCGTCAAGGCTTAGCAATCAACAGCCATAAATTTCCCTCTCGTGTATAACGTTTTGTGTTACTCTCCCAACAAACATACAAAGAGAAAAAAAAAAAAAAAAAGCAACAAGCAAACAAACCTGACCAAAATATACAACCTCGCTGTCAGCGCAAACAACAACAACAACATTTACTTATCGTAATAATAATACAATAATAACTATACTTATTATTATAATAACACGAAGATTTAAAACCATGACAATCACGACTGATAAAACAGGCAACTGGAAAAGGATTAAGAAACCAACGACAAAAAGAGGGAAAACCACCGGCCCTGCAGAGAGAGAGAGAGCGAGAGGGAAAGAGTTAACGCTGTGGGAACAAAGAAGCCGATAACAGGCGATAACGTGATAAAAGGGGAAGGAGGGAAGGGTCGATAACAGACTGGAAATCGTGTAGTTTATAGTCCCCCATCCTTCAACGATTACTGGGCCCAGGAAAATAGGAAAGAGACACTATCAGATGAGAGAGAGAGAGAGAGAGAGAGAGAGAGAGAGAGAGAGAGAGAGAGAGAGAGAGAGAGAGAGAGAGAAACACTGTAAACCGAATAAAAGGAAAGAAACAGAATGAGAGAAAGGAAGAAATGCTAAGATACAAAAATAAAACAAATGAAGTAACAAGGAGGAGGAGAAAAATTGGAAGGGAAAAAATGGAAAATAAGGAAAGGACAGAAGGGTAAAAAGAAAAATGGCAAAGGAAAGACCTCGACGCAAAGAAAGAAGGAAAAGAATAAGGAAGACGGCCAAAGGACGAGAAGGAGGAACGGAGTAGATTTTAGAGGAATAAATACAAGGAGAAAGCAAAACAAGATAAATAAGAATTACGAGGGATGCATCTGCATAAGAATGAAATCTTCGGTAGACATCAAAGGAAAAGAGGCGAACCGATACCGAAAAAAAATCTGCGAATGATAAGGAACCGAAAGAATTAAGGGGTAAAAGTAAAATGATGAAAGGGTAATCCTGCACAAGGGGGAAAGGAACTGTACTCTAGAACTTTAGGATCTGAGTTTCTTCTTGAATGTTAGAGAGGTGTGGCATTATATATAGGTAACAGCTGTTCAGCCAAACAAGGATAAACTTTTAAAGATTTACTGTTCATTTGTTTGTGCACCTGACGCCGAAGTAAAAATGAAAATCTATAATTATACACTTATATACTGGACTGGCTACATAGTATACTTTATCAAGAGTGTCTCAAGTTAAGGGAATAATAGAAGAAATTAATAATACTGAAAAACAGAAAAGCAACAAAGCAATAACGGAATACTTTTGTCTTAAACTTAAAATATAGTGTAAATATAAACTGAGTAATAATAGGAAAAATAGTAGAAGATAAAAATACTAAAGAATAGAAAAGCAATGAAGCAATGAGTGAGTGCATTCGTCTTAAACTTACACTGTATTGTAAATATAAAATAAAACTGAGTAAAATTAGGAAAAACATAAGATAATAATACTAAAGAATAGAAAAGCAATGAAGCGATAAGAGAATACTTTCCTCTTAAAACTTAAACTATATTGTAAATATGAAATAAAACTGAGTGAAAATAGGAGAAATAGTGGGAGACAATAATACTACAGAATAAAAAGCAATGAAGCAATAACGGAACACTTTTGTCTTAAACTTAAAGTGTAAATATAAACTGAGTAAAAATATGAAACATAGAAGATAAAAATACTAAAGAATAGAAAAGCAATGAAGCAATAAGTGAGTACTTTCGTCTTAAACTTAAACTGTATTGTAAATACGAAATAAGACTGAGCAAAAATAATTATCATTCCTTTGTATGCAAAACGTGAAAAAGGAGTCAACCTCCCGCCAGTGCGGAAGTGAATTAGAAAAAATAATAAAACATCCCTTCCAGTTCTTAAAACGGACGGAAAGGAAGCGAACGAAAGAAAGACCGACACAATTAGAGAGAAGGGAATGCCGAGAGAAAATAAATAACGGGGATATAAATTACCAATGAACGACAGACACAAAAAAAAAAATGGGGCGGGGGATCAAATGAAAAACATAAATTAACGAAAGACAACAGAAAAAGGAGTCAAATATGAAGAATTAGATAACCGACAATAACCAGTTGCCAAGAAGGGTACATCAGTAACAGAATAAAGAATGACGAAATAAAGGATGTAAAAATATGTAGTAGTGAAATATTGCCTCAGAAAGAATCAGACGTTGTACTTAAATGCAGGGCATTAAGAATGCGGAGAATAAATGGTAGAGGGGAAAATAAATACTCCACGAGGATGCAAGATAATGTCTTGG
>NC_089790.1:9555000-9570000 GCF_040412425.1 Macrobrachium rosenbergii
GTAAAAGAAAGCCGTAATCGTCGTAATCTCTTTGAAATTGGGAAAAAGATAATATAGCAGGAAGGATTGCAGTGTTTTATTTGTCTCCGCCAGCCTGCAAATGTTATAGCAAAATTCCGCGGAAATTTCCGAGGGATGAAGGCAACGACGCATTTGTATCATTAGTCGTTTTTAAATGAATAACAAATGTTCTTTTTTTATCACTTTTATCTATTTGCGTTTACGTTTATTTTTCGGCTACAAAAAAAAACCCACCGAGGCAAATGATCACACGTGAAGTGAAATCCATCATTCACAGGCGTAACCAAGGCAACCGGACTTGGCCCAAATATAAGAAAAACACACACACACAAAAAAAAAAAAGAGAGGTGACGGAAAAATGCCGGGCGTACAACAAAAAAACCCTCGTTTCACCATTCAGCTCAGTCCATCTTTTCATAACATCTGTAAATGATCGAAAAATTGCGCTCAAAAATGCGGGAGGGATTGTCCAATGAGCATACGCGCGCTCGAACAACAGCTGACAATGCTCCTTTGTCATGGTTGTTATTTTTACGGGAGCTCCTGCGCTGTAAGTCAATAAGCAATTAATATAAATCCTCCAATATCAATTATGTGTCGCCTACTCGCTACTGCTACAGACAGACGTGTCCATCTCTAGATTAACCATTATTTCTCTGGCTTTTATTACTCTCTCTCTCCCCAACCTTTCCAGTTTTCAGTTTATCTGAAAGTTGAACCAAACACTAAAAATTGAAAATCACGGAACTCATGAGAAACAAAGAGTACTTAAGGTTTATATGAGTACAACTGAATTGGAATTCTCCTATTCACTTGAGCATATCAGTTAATTAGAAATATGTTCATACGAGTCAAAAAATATGTTAGTGTATATATGTATATATATATATATATATATATATATATATATATATATAGAAGTGGAAATTTATGTGAGTGGGATAAACACATTTATACATATAGACACTCACCAGTATATATTGTACATATATATATATGTATGTATGTATGTATACATATACATACATAATGTACATACATACATATGTATATATATGTGTGTATTATAAAACCTTCGTGTATGTGCACGCGTAACGCGTTTATTATACCTACTTTTATGAGAACGGAGATATCCACACATTACATAACGAAAAGGTGACATTCATCTACCAACACCCTCAACCGATAAGAACTACGCCTGAAGCTTTGATATATAAAATGAACTCTTCGAGAAATTAAGCAGAACAAGTTTAAAACCCGTAGAATTTCAAGATATTTAAACTGCAGGTAATTTGAAACACCCCTGTTCTAAAGAGGAGTGAAGGCGCAGATAATTCCAAACATCAATGAACTCTAGAGATATGAAACCAAAATTACTTCTAAACTTCAATGGACATCAGAGGCATGAATCTCCATAGTGAACTTCAGAGACATGAGGCTGCAGGCAACTTTAAACATCAACGACTCTCAATGCATGAAACTGTGGGTAATTCTAAATGCCGATGGATCCATAGGCAAGTCAGTGCAAGTAATTTTAAACGCCAATGAAATCTACAAGCAAGAAATGTGGGTAATGTTAAACACCAATGGACTACAGATGCATGGAACTGCATGTAATCTTGAGCACCGGCGGACGAGAGAGGCATGAAAGTGCAGGTAATTTCAAACATCAGTGACTCCAGAGGCATGAAATGGCATGTGATTTTAAACATCAATGTCTTCGGAGGCATGAAAGTGTAGGTAATTTTAAATATCAATGACTCCAGAGGCATGAAATGAAAGTGTGGGTATTTTCAAACATCAGTGACTCCAGAGGCCTGAAATGGCATGTGATTTTAAACATCACTGTCTTCAGAGGCATCAAAGTGTAGGTAATTTTAAATATCAATGACTCCACAGGCATGAGAGTGTAGGTAATTTTAAACATCAATGACGCCAGAGGCATGAAAGTGGGGGTACTTCTAAATATCAATGACGCCAGAGGAATGAAATTTTAGGTAATTTCAAACACCAATGACTCCAGAGGCATGAAATTGCATGTAATTTCAAACATCAGTGACTCAAGAGGCATGAAAGTGCAGGCAATTCCAAACATCAATGACTCCAGAGGCATGAAAGTGCAGGTGATTTCAAACATCAATGACTCAGAAACATGAAAGCGCAGGTAATTCTAAATATCAATGACGCTAGAGGAATGGATGTGCAGGTAATTTCAAATATCAATGACTCCAGAGGCATAAAAGCACATGTTATTTCAAACATCAATGACTCCAAAGGCATGAAAGTGCAGGTAATTTCAAACATCAGTGACTCCAGAGGCATGAAAGTGCAGGTAATTTCAAACGTCAATGACTCAGAAGCCTGAAAGTGCAGTTAATTTTAAACATCAATGACCCTAGAGGCATGAAAGTGCAGGTAATTTTAAACATCAATGACCCTAGAGGCATGAATGCAGGTAATTTTAAACTGCTGCGACACTACAGGCATGAAAGTCAGGTAATTTTAAACTGCTGTGACACTACTGGCATGAAAGTGCAGGTAAATTTAAACATCAGTGACACTAGAGGTCTGAAAGTGCAGGTACACCAATAAACTCCAGGAGTATGAATCTGCAGGTAAGTTGGAACACAGGCAATACATTGCTGGAAATCCTAAACACCATTCCAAAGGCATAAAAGTACATGAGGTTTTTAAATATAAATGACTCCTGAGAGCAAGATGTTGCTGGAAACTTCCAATACCAATTCAAAGGCAAAAACTACATGAGATTTTTCAATGCAAATGACTCCAGAGGCAAGATATTGCCGGAAATTTCAAATACCAATCCAAAGGCATGAAACTACATGTACTTTTAAACATACAGTAAATGGATTCCAGGAGCATGGAAATGCAGATAATTTTCAACAAAAACAACAAGCATGAAAATTTCTATGGACTGCAGAGGCATGAAACTGCAGGATATTTTAATTTTAGGCATCAGTGCATTCAAGATACAAAACTACATAACTCTGGATCCCAGAGGCATGAAAGTGCAGGGTACATTTAGGCTAGGCAATCATTAAGGAGTCAGATATATATCATCTCCATAAAACTGTAAAATCGAAGAGGATGAACCCTGTAAAAAGTTTATCTGAGTAGAACTTTATACTTTATATAGGAGGTACACTTGCACAAAAGTGCTTTCTGTCACAAATTTAACGAACGACACATCCGGTGATTATGATGTTAAAACCTGTACTCATGGCAGGCTGGGTTACAATGATCCGGTGCTTTAGAAATATACTAAACCGTGACATTAAATGTCCTTTTTACATGTGTAGAAAAGATGGTTTGTCAACTACTTTTCAGTAGATGGTGGAATTAGAGTAAGTAGGAAAAATGGTGTAGGTGGTTACAGAAAAGTTGCATTAGCTTCCTCTTGTAAGAGAAATGTTTCTGTGAGACTGGCAGCTTAACGTAAGATAGATTTCCCCCAAATTAGATCTGCACATACGACCGAAAAACGCTGTATCAACAGACCAAATAAAGTAAAAAAAAAAATTCATACGTAAGAAATTATAGTAGCCGTACGCTCTCTAGTGTTATAACTTTGTATACATTACATATCCCAGCAATATTATTCGAAAACGACTTTCTAAGATAGCTTTCCTTTCGTTAACCCCGTCAAACAGAGGCTTAAAATTTCCAAGTGGAAGAGACGTGCTAATATAATGAAAATGTTTCTCTGAAGACAGTTAGCTAACGCTGGAAGACCGTCAAAATGACCACATTCTCTCTCTCTCTCTCTCTCTCTCTCTCTCTCTCTCTCTCTCTCTCTCTCTCTCTCTCTCTCAAGCAGGTTTATTCCATCATGTTAGGATCGCTGCAGTATTGTATTTTGCATAAAAACGTTGAAAATCCACCTCATAAAGAATAAAAGAAATTAAGCAAACGTAGCATACTCTAATTTTCCCATACTGAAGACATTTGCTGAGGCTGACGACCTCGTCTTTGGAACCTAAACAAATCGATAATTGGTAACTACATTCAGCTCCAACACCGGACATGTGCGATCACATAAACTCTCATCTCTTCAGTAAGCCTTGTTGCTTGCTTGCTTTGAGGAATTTTTAAAATCGTGTTAAGATGTCGTGCGGCTGATGGCGGCGCCTATATGGTTTTCTTGATAAAAATCAGACAACGAAAAGTAGAAATGCAAATCAATTAAAACTAACACAATCATACAACAAAAGCATGAGAGTACATTTAATTATAATAGTTCATTTGATAAATAGTGGTTACTAGGGATATGAAAATGCAGGTACTTTAGATACTAAGGAACTTCTGAGCGTGGAGAAGCAGGTAAATTTAAATGAAAAGAGTAGGTAAGGGTAGATGTATAAAGAGAATCAATCTCATCAAGGCGGGGGAGGGGAGAGGTTTGTTTACAGGTATATTTTTGCTGACTATAAGGATTCAACAAGAAGCCATGACGGGGTTGGGTTAATCTTAGACACTATGGGGCTACAGCGTATAAAAGTGCAATTCGTTTGAATACTAGCCGACCGCAAAACGCATACATGCAGTAATTTTGGATATAATGAGAAAATTATGAAGGGTTAAGGTCAGTTATTTTGGTGACATTACAGGTAGTTTTAGAAGCACTAATGATTCCAAGAACGCAGAAAGTATTATATTGTACGAACTAAGAAATCCATGAGTGAAAAAGAAAAGTAGGACGAAAATTTTAGGCGTCATAAAGTTACAGACTACGCAGCTTTGTCAAAAGATAATTTGTGTTAACCAAATTATATATTCATGATCATGTATAAGCATATTTGAAAGTAAGTACGAAGGTACCTTTTACATACGGAGTGCCTTCTTACCAAGGCTAAAGAAATATGAACGAGTTTGTTCTAATGTAACAGCATTTAGTTCTTATAATACCTAGAGATGAAACAGCCTTGCTAACAATACTCAAACCTGAGGCATATCATTACTATGGAGATGCTTTGAACGAGCCGGATACAATAAATTGCAAATACATATACGATAACTGCATCTATTAAATAAACGTATATTCATACAGCAACATAAACTTAAACATTACAAATACCACCATTAATATCGAATTTACTTTGACATAGGGACAACTTTGACCCAAAGGGAAATATATATATGTGCTCCTTTTCTGACCAAGATTCGAACTATGATTTTGTGTTAATTCTTTTCGAATCCTGGTAAGGAAAAGTGCACTTATACATAACTCCCTTTTGGGGTGGCTTATCATTTAATACATATATATATATATATATATATATATATATATATATATATATATATATATATATATATATATATATATATATACATATATATATAGTAGTATATATATATACATATATATACTGTATATATATAATTAACAATAAGACAAAGTAGTTCTTAAAAAGCAGCCGACAGATAAACGAGAGAATGGAAAAGTATGAATCCCCACAGTCCCTCGAAGGATATAGCTAACTACGCTGCTATACAGCGGCAAATGTAGAAAACAACTGCAAGCATTACAGTACTGACTGACATCAAAAATGTGTGTATATCGTTTGGCGAACTCCCGATTTAAACAAGAGCAATTATTCTTGGGCAGGAACGAGCCGGAGAGTTTTCCAAAAGGAAACAATAAACAGAACCGCGGTAAAACTCGCGATGGAAATCTTGAGCCAAGATTATCCCGGCTGCGAATAGACCAGAAGGCCAGAGATGAATCTCCGGAAATTTCGAAACAAGAATAAATCGCAAAAAAGCGACGGGAAGCCAAGCTGTTTTTAGGCCATAAAATTAGTAGCGGCTTTCGCTTCTTTTGACATTGCGCCAGCGAATACTCTAAAAACCCCGATAAATTTCCCACGGTACTTTTACGCCGGGGCCCGACAAAAAGTTTTAATTAACGATAATTTGAGTAATGAAATAACAGCGACACCATTAATTAGTCGATGCTCCCAGGTGAAAAATAAATAAAGTGAAAAATGACGACGCGATAATTTCTATAAACGCGATTCAAAGAACGGAAAGAGAGGTTATTAATGCGGGGCTGCGAATCACCTCATTAAATATCCTCGGCAAAACTCGAATCAAAGGGAAAAACAAATAACAAAAAGCACATCAAGAAAGACTGTCGGAGGAAAAATGCCGGCGCATTTTCAAAGAGAGAGGCGCCGCCGAAAAGGGACGTCAAGAAACAGGTAAAAAGGACGCCCACCCCCGAGTGCAAATACACGAGATTACAAAAAAATGATTGAAACAAAGACAAAACAAATTAAATAAAAACAAAGCGCAGAATACAGACCATGTAGTCTGAAGCGCTCATAATGACTCAAAGGTTCACACAAATAGCAGCGGCTGAACGTTAGGGGCAGGGGAAAAAATCGTGGTATTAATGAACGCTGAAAACTGATCATCAGCTTTTAATATCTAAAGGACAGGATGAAGAGAAGAAAAATAAAAACCGTTCCCACAACTTCAACAACAACACCGTTTATGTGTAACATTTTTTTATATAGACTTTTTATATTTTTCTCTTTTTATTGGTTTACGCCTTACAAGTTAGTAAGCCTCTCAGATGGCTACGGTACTTCGCCACAATAAAAGGTCTTTGGTGCATTTTAATTCCGAGATCCGTATTGAAAAACTCGTCGCCTCTGGCGATAACTTGATCCTCGTTCTTTCCCACAGGATTCTTCTTTACAAATGGTCGGAGTCTTTGACAGAATTCCCTTTATTCTACCGTTTGTGTTACCTCCAACTCTTTCCTCTCAATGCCAATGATTATTCTCAAACATTTTTTGCCTCAAAAGCAAAAATATTTATCGTTACTGAATCCTTAAAAATAACATGAATTTCGATAAAGAAGAGAAGAATATACTCAATACATAGCATACGAATTTTTTAGTTTTTATCGTAACTAAAGTTTTATGGCAGAATTATTCGGCTCATTATAAATGATTAGTCTTGCAAAATTGAAAGAAAACTGCTTTAGACCGTAAAAGTCAATTCTTTTTCTTCACTGAAATAATACTCATATTTAAACTCTCTCCTTGTTTCTTAATACTTAACAGGAACTGATACTTTAGCAGGGCTTTTGAACCTTTTACATTTCAATGTTTTCCGCTAAAAGTACTTCTCTCGGATGAGGTTTAGCGGTTATAAATGTCATTTTTTCCCTTAATTCTTTTTCCTTTTTTATACTTTCATCGATTTCCTTTCATTTATACTTATTTTTTCTTCAATTACAAGCGGCTAATGGTCTTCCCTTTTATATTCCCCACGTGCATTTCAGGTCTTATACGACTTTTCTGCGTTTTATTCCCCTTATTTTTTACTCCCTTTACTCGCAAAAACGTGGTCTCTCTCTCCTTCTCGCTCATCCTGGCAACTGGTTCTTGTCTATCTCATCCTATCTCGCAAAGTCGTCAGGCAGGTCCGACACTCGGCGATCTTCCGCGGAAGAAACACGGCCCCGGAAGACGGGTTAGTGGGTCATTAAGCGATTTTCGACCGTTTCATCGAAGTTCTATCAGCGCCGGCAGGAGGGAGAGATCGATTAGTGGACATCAACAAAAGCAAAAGAGATGCGTTTGTATGAGTCACTAAAGCATATGAATGTACTGCCCAGGAATGCGCTCATGCATATGCATTCAGACATCACGCATACTTGACAACAAAATATTCGATTGAAGTTACGTACACGCATTCAGTATGTATATATATATATATATATATATATATATATATATATATATATATATATATATATATATATATATATACATATATATATATATATATATATATATATATATTATATATATATATATATATATATATATATATATATATATATATATATATGTATGTAACTCAAATAAGGCCACGTTATACATATCATTATCATAACCACTCCAACGCTACTAATAAAAATACTAACATTTCAACCAAATACTCAAATTTTCACGTCACTTAATTTTCGTCCATTAAGGAAATGAAGCATTTAACGGCACTGAAGGAATAATAAATTTATAATATATATGATGAATACATATCCTGTAGAGGAAAGGCAGTTGGAGACCAAGAGCAAAACGGCCGAGCAAGCGAGCGAGCGAGCGAGGAGCAGAAGGCAGAAGAGAATGGGACCGGCCTTAGCCTGAGAATGGAGCGGAGAGAGAGAGAGAGAGAGCGAGAGCTAGAAAGGGAGGGAGCGGGAAGGAGAGATCGCCGCTCGATAAACTTGAGTTACCCCCGTCTTGTCTTAAGCACTTTCTCACAGAAAATCAGCGGCATATAAGAAAAGGGGGTGACTTTGCTAGATCTTGGAGAGGCCGACCTGGAGATCATCCGTTGTAAGACGCCGCCGCGGCCCGAATTTCTGCGTCGAGGAATAACCATACACGTAGCTCAGATTTAACCGTGAGATCATAAGGAATTCGTCGGGAGTGAAACGGTGATTTTACCAGCAGGATTTAAATACATTCAAGTCTATCGGGAGGCAATACGGAATACTTCAGGCCTGAAACGGTGATTTTAACAGCAAAATCAAAAAAAAAAAAAAAAAACATGTAATTCCACCGTAGGCCGGACAGCAGTTGCTAAAACACAGTGTATGTGACCGATCCCAAGTTAACAACAAAAAATGAATGCATTAGAGATAATATCTGCCGCTTAACTTTACGGAAATTTGTATATCTCGTGACTGCATCAACTGTTCTGCCTTTTCAAGTAACACAAAAGCTGTTCCAACAAGTTGCTGACATTAACTAATGAGGAGAAAGTAAATTCTGCTATTGTGTAAATAAATCCTAGACAAAGCCAAGTCAATTGATTCCTCGCAGTATATTTGTGACTGGATGATGATTCCAGTATAATATTCAAAATTTTATGTAGAAGCATTCAATAAAGATGCAGGAAGGTCTGGACTCTTCATAAAAAATGATTAAGAAACAGAAACAATTAAAGAAAATATATCAAACACGCTTACTGCATTAGTTCAGCATCCAGTGAGAAACTCCATAGCAACCAATAATTGTTTTACAAAAACATAAATTTTAACCATACATGATAAACTGAACACATCATAAAGCAATCACTAAAATATTTACACGACCCACAAGACGTTATTTAAGAGACGAATAAGGTAAGAAAACGCTCAGTAAAATACAGGATCTACAAGCTGGTGAGTCTCGCAACCTGATTCGTTCTCGGTATTTCTTTTCCTTCCTTTCCTTTCATCCGTCCCTCACAGAAGGATCTCTCTTTTCCGTATCCTATCGACATATCCTATCACAGCATGGAAGGGGGTCCTTGACGAGGTAATCCTTCATTGAGACTGGTTGGAGGGTATTACCGGGATCTGGCTACTAAGTAAGAAAAAAGTTGCATTACATATTCCACTGAGTGATTGAATTACTTACAAACATACAAACACACCAGCATATTATATGTATGTGTATAACATTATATATATATATATATATATATATATATATATATATATATATATATATATATATATATATATATACACAATCATATATATATATATATATCATATATATATGTATATGTATATACATATACTTATATATATACTGTACATACATACATATGTATATGTATATATATACATATACACATACATACTCAACGTCGTTCAAACGAATATGAAATACGGAACAAGAAAATTGCGAGTGTTAAAAGGCCATTTCACACGAGCAACGGCGAATCAAGCCGTATAAGTTGAAGCAATTTAGACAGAACGTTTACTATGAGGGGTTCCGAGATAGAGGCATCAGGCGCATTTAACACAAATCCATTCCTGCAACTATATCTGTAAAGATTTTCAGAGAATCCTAGAGGTAAATTTAGTTGGTCTTTTATTCACTCTAGGAAAGACATAAATATCTGGTTCCATAAGATATTTTGCATATTAAATGACTGACTTTTATCGGCAGTTAAACACTGAAAGAGGAAGCAGCTAGCTTCCAAGTAAGTGACTCTTTCAAAATCATGAGAGAGAGAGAGAGAGAGAGAGAGAGAGAGAGAGAGAGAGAGAGAGAGAGAGAGAGAGAGAGAGAGAGAGAGAGAGAATTGAATTGAAATGAATACTGAATTTAGGCCAAAACATTTTTTATTGTATATTTAATCAAGAGAGGCATAACACTGATGTGTCCTTGGGAAACTTGAGCTTCCTCGCCAAGTAAAAATAACGATTTATTTATATCTCATCACGATCAATCAGGTACCCTCAGAAATATCAAGTCATCTTAAGAGGAAGAACAAGAAAAAGAAAAAAAACAGATTTACCGTAAAATTAAAAACATAAGGTAATACTCCTTCAACACGCACTCAAAAACGATGTTCAAGAAAAAAAAAAAAAAAAAAAAAGGTTACAGATCAATTATGAAGTTAATAATTCTACAAAGGCCATCCGCTGTCCCCTTAAGCTTGAGTTTGTATGGGACAGAATAGAACCAGCTCCCCATGCAGTGGGGAAGACATCAAAATAATTCAAGTGACCTCAGAAAGTTCTTTCACGAAATCACCTAAGTGTTTGTGAATGCAAGACTCAATTTCATGTTCACAGGTGCAGGAAACATTTGCAAAAATTGATAATGAGTTTTTGTAAGTGGCATGCGAATAAAAAGAATGAATGAATGGATACATAAAAAAAAAGGCCAAAGGATAAGCATGGGACCAACGGAGGTCATTCAACTACACAATGACAGAGGGGCGACAATTATTCATATTTCCCAGTCTTGGAAGCAGACACTACAATTCAGTATTGCAGACTGTCAGACTTTCTATATATATATATATATATATATATATATATATATATATATATATATATATATATATATATATATATATATATATGTATATATATATATATATATATATATATATATATATATATATATATATATAAATATATATAATATAAATATATATATATATATATATATATATATATGTATATATATACGAAACAGATATACACTAGCGACAAACAAAAAAAACTACGGTTATGCAATATCTTGTACAAATAACTGAACCGGGCAATTAAACTGAACGCACCAGCACGGATGAACTCTGATGTCACTTCAGTGAGAAGTCATCAGTAAATATCTTTCTTTATATTTCTTAACTTTTTTAACATTTCTACAGAAAAGAATAAGGCATGCTCTATTCTTTCCCATTTTTATATAATCCATCATTCTTTTCTTTACTCCTTAATTCTACAATTGTAATTTTTTATATACGACATTATTCTTTTATTTTTCTCCTTAATTCTACAATTTTAAAATTAATTAGCTCTCGAATATTCTGCGCCCACATAAGCACAAAGAGAGAGAGAGAGAGAGAGAGAGAGAGAGAGAATAACTATTTGAAAAAATCAGGAGAGAGAGAGAGAGAGAGAGAGAATAACTACTTGAAAAAATCACCCTACTCGCTCTCGGCATGTGATTTAAAAAAATAACAGTCAAAATAGCAAAGAAAAGAATGCACAGTCCGCTAAAATAACAAAATAATTTTTAAAAAGTTTTATTATTATTGTTAACATCATCATACTTATTTACTAGTAATCCAAAGCTTGCGTCAAAGTAAAAAATGAGCAAAACAAAATTTCTGGCTTTGACTCTACGAAAGGTTACGTGCCGTTATTGGAAATCTGGAGAAATAATATCCTTAGCATCGTAATTCAGTCAATAAACTTTCAATTCGAACGTGAGACTACAACCCAATATTATCTATTGGCGAATGGTCAGAAAAGAACGGAAACCCAATAACGCAATTCATACTGTCAGAATAGTATAATATACTATAAAAATAAAAATACTGCATGTGTGAAGTGGGTGTGTACATATATATATATATATATATATATATATATATATATATATATATATATATATATATATGTGTGTGTGTGTGTGTGTGTGTGTGTGTGTGTGTGTGTGTATATATATATATATATATATATATATATATATATATATATATATATATATATATATATATATATATATATATATATATATATATATATATATATATATATATATATATATATATATATATATATATATATATATATATATATATATATATATATATATATATATATATATATACATACATACATATATATATATATATATACTATATAACAGATTTGTGTATTTTCGTATAATCATAGAAATCACAGGATCTCATTTAACATAACAAGCATCTTAAAATATACATACAAATACCCCCATACAAATGAGTGTGCATGTTTCTGCGGAGATGAATATTATGCAAGTTTTCGGTCAAAGGAGTTATTCATGTTTAAATGATGAAAGTAGCATTAACTGTTATTTTCATTTTACCTGGTGCCATTACCTATTAAAAGGTACAATTTATTGATGAATAATGCATGTATTCATGTATGCAAGTGTATGTGTGTATAAACACACTTTACACATAAAGAACATGCATACTTATCGAATTTGACATTTCCCGTTTTAATTTTCAAATCAATAAATCTTGTGGAAGTCACGCAATTTGACAATAAGTTAAATACAGAGGTTGGGGTGTGCAAAAGCGTTTCTTATTCTCTTAAAAATCATAAACGCCATTGTAGAAACAAACGTAAATCCTCATAATTATAAGTCATCATCATAAGTGGAATACAATGAGTTCCTCTACCAATGTTACATTAGCGACAAACTATCCCTCAGTCTTAGAAGTTATTCAGACCACTGTGTTTAAACTTCCAACAGCGTTTAATCTTTGGAAGCAATTGAGTTCACGGCTGTTCAAAACTCCAGCGACTTTCAGGAAGTCGAGGATTTCTTCTCCTGACAAAAATAATGAACCTGTCACATCCATCTCCAATAACTGTTTCTCTCTATCATCATTAGCGCTGCCATACTCATTCGTCCGTCAACTCTCCAGATTGGAATATGACAACCGAGATTGCGTCGCAATATTTAATGCATTGCATAATCATCTTGCAATGACCTCAATTGCCGTATGTAGGGGTTTGAGGATTTAGCTGACAACTCTACTTCGCATTTGATATCTCTTAATTGTATGATCGAAGTCATTCGGCTATCTTAAACAGTTTCTCCGTTAATCTATTTCAGGATATTGACAGCAAGATAAGAAATTAACATGAAGTCTTTACTTCTAAGTAATGTTTAGGTAATTTTGTTTTCGTTTTGTTATTCATGAATATCAAAATATTTTTTCAGTTTAAAAAAAAGAAAATAATGGTGTCGATAATGGAGATCATTGGTTTCGTTTGTTTTTTTAGTTAATGCTATTATCGACTTCAGATACCGAAAAAGACGAAATTGCTAGAAATCATCAACAAGGAATTCAAGTTTCAAGACAAAAATTTATGTTGTTTGGAGCCGACGTCATTTCGAACTGGGAAAAACAGGGCTTCTACTTAATGTTATTATCAACGGCAGATCATAAGAAAGACGAAATTACTCGATTTCAATACGAAATTCGTTTCAAAACAAAAATTGATGTTGCCTGCCACCGACGCTAGTTTGCACTGGGAAAAATAGGTCTTCTTACAAAATGTTCAACGTCCAATAATAAAACAGAAAACACTGCTAGATTTAAATGAAGAAGTTCAGGTTTCAAAACAAAAACTGATATTGTTTGCCACCGACGCGACGCGACGCTAGTTTAAACTGGGGAAAAACAGGGAGGTATTTACCAGTTTCCAAAGCATCAGAACTGCTAACCTATCCCCGGCTCCTCTCCGGCATTTTTCCCCAAGAAGATTATGCTAACTCTTACCCTTTAGCGGACCATAACACAAACACTGCAAATTCCCCCTGGAAACACATTAAAGAATTCCAAACCGCCCTGAGGGACGATCGCAAATGACTTACTCTTTCTCTCCAGGGAGAAAGTTTGTGCATATTCCCCCACCCCGCCATCTCCCTAACCCCATCCAATGAATCTTCCAACCCCCCCAACCCCCACAGGCAAACAAGCATCCCTAGTCTTCCCCTGGTCTTCCCCCTACCCCTCCCCGCTGTTAAGTGATGAATACCCAGCTCTTTTTCCCCTTCACATGATGAATAATCACCTCTCCCCCTCAGGTGATGATTGCCGTGTTAACCCCCGCTACCCCCCCTACAGGTAGTGAATAACCATTTACCCATAGATGCTTTCGCTCCCCTCTTCGCTTCTCGAGCACTCCCCTCTTTTCCCCTCACATTACTCATTTCCATTCTTCGTCTGATTGAATTTGCTTCCACGAAACGAAAAAAAAAAAAAAATAGGACAAATTAAACGGGAACGATTAGAAATCTTTGCATTCGAAAACTTATGAAAAAAAAAAGGCTCCGGGAACAAGCATGCTGAACGTACGAGATTTGAGAGATAAGATTTACATACTCAACTTATTTATTAAAAGGAGAGGTTCTCGTAAAAAGGAAAATTATCCAACATTCAGAATGTGGAAATTTCGGAAAGGAACGCAACCAAATAGGAAAGAATGACTTATTATAACTTAGCATCTAAGACAACTTGTACCACTACTGTAACTACGACAGGAGCTACTGAAATATTTTTACCACATCTTAAATAGAACATGAAAACTCGAAGAAAATGTATTATTTACCAACGAAGGAGTGAAATTCAACGTACATTAAAACAATGAAAATAAGCGACTGATGCCATTTTACCAATTCTTAAATAAGACATGAGGGCTCGAAGCAACTTCATCAATTACCAAGAAAACAAGAGAATTCTTTCACAGCGTGACAAAGAGAATTCAGCTTTTGCGTAGCCCAGCCCCGAACAGTAATAGATAAATAAATAAATAAATAAATAAAAACACATTAAGAAACAAGAAACGGAATCAAGAGGAGAAGATCCAGAGAAGATCCAGAGAAGATCCAGAGATTATACATCATTCAAACTTAAGTGATATTT
>NC_089790.1:9575000-9577500 GCF_040412425.1 Macrobrachium rosenbergii
TTTCACTCGCAATTATAAGTTATTCTTCGACAAATATCAACTTTTTTTTCAAAACATATTGCAGGTTAACATACATATTAAGCGGGAACTAAAACTTTAAATGTTGTATTTTATATCCACTAACAGCAGCCTATCAAGGGAATGATGACAGTACAATGATCTTATTTAAAAATTTACTACAGGCCTCTCGCATGTATTTTCAAAGCCCTTAATAATCTGCTTTCTTCAAAATATTACAAATAGTATTTCAGGAAAGCTTCCTAAATTAATTAAATTTAGGTCTCCATTATAAAATGTAAATCTCCAACATTTACTTTGTATAGAAATCCATATCTAAATCATTTATAAAAAAAAATCCCCAAATAATAATTGTAATACTTTAAGCAGTGGTTTTCAACTAGTGGTCCATGGTGAAATTTTGGGTGGTCCATAGGATGTTCACTATATTTGGTAATAAACTAGAGATTGATATATACATATATATATATATATATATATATATATATATATATATATATATATATATATATATATATATATATATCATATATATACATATATTTTAAGTTACTGAAAATGTATAAAGAACAATTTTAGCCAGAAAAATAATTAACTATTCCTGTTGTTTTAGTGTTCCTATTCGAAAAATAAAATGGAAATCTTCAGGTTGTAATTCTTGTGTAAGAAATATATTTCATTTCGAAATGATTAGTGTCTGTGCTTCATTTATCGTTACTCAAAAAAGAGATGGTCCACGATATTTCTTTTTATTAGGCTGAGAACCATTTTAAGAAGTAATAATGTTACGATAATACCATGCAAACAAATTAGCAATATCAAATAATACTGCTACTTCTAATAAAATGATAATCAAGCTAAAAATAATAATAACGGTCCTACATTAACAAAACTAATGCATATATACAATGACATCCCTGATCAAGAAAAATTTATGCAATTATTCGTAGAAAGAATTCTAATTTGATGCAAAAACTATTTATTAACTCTAAATAAAGGAGTTGATGCTTTCGTCGTTATTACCAATAAAGTTCCACAAATCACAAGAATTATGAAGGTTAATCATAATAACATAAACCAAAGCAAACAAAGCTATCGTCGCCTTGTTATTCTGTACTTTATTAAAAACAAATTAAGATCATGTCGAAGGACCTTTCAAAATTGCAAAACAGCCATTCCGCATTGCCTCTAAATTAATACATTCCAAGGTTGAAAAATATTATGGTATGTATGTACGAATAACTATACTTCATGTACAGTACATATTTTAGGTTTTCAAGTGTTTGTTTTCTATTCTGTTCCACTATTCTATAAATTTCTCTTTGACCTTACAATAATGGAATCTTGATGATATTATCACAAATGGATTTCGAGATGTTTCTGTTCATTTTGCAAGTTTCCAATACCGATACCAATATGATGTCCTAAGGTTACCGTAGCACTATAAATAAATGCAACTACAAGTAACAATAAATGATGACAGTTTAATAATAATAATAATAATAATAATAATAATAATAATAATAATAATAATAATAAACCAATAAAAGAAACCAATCAAAAAAAGCAAACAAATTTCCTGGTTATTCTGCAATTTTATTAAAAACAAAACTCAGATCTTGTCAAAGGAGTTATTAAACTTGCCAGATCTCCATTTACATCATGATATAATGAGTTCCTTCCTATGATTTTTAGTAACTGAACAGTCACTATCTATTTAATTCCACAAAATGAATAGTGTTATAATTGTCATATTCAAATAGAACCAACATTATTTTATATCTCACTTCGTTCTTAAGATTACGGTGTACATATATGTGCTGTAGGTATTTAATGGAACATGATTCAGCCTGGTTCTCGCTCATCAAATTGGTCTTGTTAAGTGCACGACTTTAGTTTACTTTAGGAATAACTTATAACAAAGCAAATTTTACAAGTCCATCAACTCTAACCAAGATGCTTATTGTTAAATCTAATTCTCTTTGTATGTGGTAACTAACTCATCATGCTCTGTATGTATGTATATGTGTATATATATATATATATATATATATATATATATATATATATATATATATATATATATATATACATATATATACACACACACACACACACCACACACACACATATAATATTATATATATATATATATATATATATATATATATATATATATATATATATATATATATATATATATATATATATATATAGACAGTATATATATATATACAGAGCATGAAATTATTTATATACATACAAAGAGAATTAGATTTAACAATAGGCATCTTGGTTAGAGTTGATGGACTTGAAAATGGTAAATTTGCTTTGGTTATAATTCTTGATTCTTAATTGGTAAAATTAAGTCTTGCGCTTAACAAGACCAATTTGATGATATATATATATATACAGAGCATGAAATTATTTACTATACACAAAGAGAATTAGATTTAACCAGGCATCTGAATCATGTTCCATT
>NC_089790.1:9582500-9592500 GCF_040412425.1 Macrobrachium rosenbergii
TGGGAAAGTCGGATAAGGAATTATACCCCAAATACCCACTGGGAAAGTCGGATAAAGAATTACTCCCCAAATACCCACTGGGAAAGTCGGATAAAGAATTATTCCCCAAATACCCAGAGGGGAACTGCAATACAGAATCATTCCCCAAATACCCAGAAGGGAAGTGCAATAAAGAATTATTTCCCAAATACTCAGTCGGAAAATGCACTAAAGAATTTATTCCCCAAATACCCAATGGGAAAGTGCAGTACAATAAAGAATCATTCCCAAACACCCACTGGGAAAGTGCAATAAAGAATTATTCCCCAAATACCCACTGAGGGAGAGTGCATTAGTTGACACTTAAAAACCCCCTCGAAATTAACGAACACTTGACCTTGAATGAACTATTTCATAAGGAACATAAATTCACTAAAAATGGTTATTATAAGACATCCGATAAAGGAAATGATTTTAAGCCAATAATCAGCGTAGATGTGTCTTACGGAAAGAACTTGTGTTTTAATTTACAAGTGGTAAAAGATATAGAATAAAAATAGGTGACTGTGCTGCATTAGTTTTAAGTAACGTTACCGAAAAGTAATAGTGACAATAATAAGAATAGGTTGATTATCACTGTGATTCAAGTTGTGCAGACATGCTTAGGAACAAGGGTAGACTGTGAATGTCCCTAGCACGGTTCCCCAAATAAAATTGCCTTTGGGTGGAAGAAGAAAACACGAATAAAAAAGTAAGAAATCTAAGCGAATTACGCTAATGAAAAATTCAACCGACTGAAAAACAAGAACAGCAAGATATTACCTTTAGATTTTTTAAATAAAAAAGTAAATAAAAGTTGACCGGCAAAAAACAACCGTGAAATGCCAGATGTCGTTATTGCATTAACTGCCAACTTCTTTCGATATCACGAATTTTGACATCGTAATTTCATTATACTCCTCGGAAACGATATGCTAACAATGACGAACTTGTTTAGCACGTGTATCATTTGCACGCGTGCATTATGTACCCTTCATTAGGAGAATACGATTATAATGTTTGACCAGTTTTCCTTTACTCCAAGGCTAAAAATATATCAGAGAGTTTGTAGATACCCAGAATTTTGGCATCCTTAGCGCAGTAGATATTTTGGCGGAATCAATTATTTCGTTATATAATTCCACAACCCTAATGTAGAAATAAACTTTTTTTCATAAAAAGTAATAATCATGGGTTGCAGTATGAAAAGGCTTCTTTACAGAATAGCATTCAATTTTTTGATGGTATAACATCATATTCTAAAGTAATACTCCATCTCTAGTAGACACGGAAGGTTTTATATGAGAAAAGAAGCTCCATATCCCCAAGAACCATTAGGAATTAATTTTTTGCAAGAGGAATAAGGGTGAAAAATAGGCTTTCAAAGTCCTGACAGTAAAATGAACAAGCCACACTTGTTATTCGCAAGTTTAACATAATACCCCAAAAAGGACAATCGCAAGCAGAGAAACCAGTTAACTTCTAACTTTATTTCCAAGCGTTTTCTGCGAAGTACAGAAAAGGGCAGTCAAGAAAAGCGACAGGACCAAGCCGTCCAAACCTTGTCTCTCCTCTCCCCCCGAAAGAAAAAGACATGCAAAAAACAAACGACGCTTGCAGGTTAAGAATCCGCCCGAGTCGAAATTTCGAGAGGGTAAATTCCAAGAAAACACAGATTTAGAAACCCAGGCTGGTAAAAAAAAAAAAAAAAAAAATAGAGGAACACAGCGTGCGCCAGATGTTGTCCTCAAGAATTTTGACTGATTCGAAATGAAATATTTTGGAGAAAAAAAAAAAACTCAGTAGTTCAAAAGCGCCTCTTTGTCTTCACCCTTCCGAGTTTCCGTCGTCTCTTTTTCCTAAGAAAAACGCGACCAACAACGGCGCCCCAGTTTCTTTTGGACGAGCTCAGGGGGTCGCCTCGACCGCGGAGATATTTAAGCCCGAGTATTAGAGCTGACTTGGTTATATAAAGCCGGATGTGTCCGATAGGCCAAGACGCATTTGTTGCATCTTATAATAGGAGCGGCGAGTCTTTCCATCCAGAAAACCGAGGCTCTCACAGGCCGAGATGAAATCTTGCACAGCCGTCCTTTGCTCTAACCGCCATTTTCTTTTTTATGTGACAACTGCCAACGGGACTCCACGTGTTCTACATTGCATTTTGTGGTCAAGTTTTGATATTCTTCTTCTTCTTCTTCTTCTTCTTCTTCGGTTCCACTGATTTGAAGAACCGTTGACATGGAGGGGAAATTGTTGGCGCCAGATTTATATCTATGTATTTCTTTTTGAATCGTGGTAAAATGCCGAACACGACCCTGCTCTGGTAAAAGTCCAATTAAAATTAACTCCAAACGAGAACGCTATTTTCTAAACTCGTCTAAATAAAGTACATGCGTTCGGGAAACATTTTTCGAACCCAGTCTGAACAATCGCATCACAATGCATAACTTGTTCCGATTTCATCTGCATAAAACAGTCAACGTGTATAACCTTTTCTTCTTAGCCAGGCTGCGAAGACCCCACCCATTGTGACTGTATACCCTCGAAACCGCCAAGAACCGAATTTTGATTCACTCAGACAGTCAGGAGGGGTAAAACTTTAAGCATCAGGATGCGAATCATCCTTTTTTCTTTTTTTTAGCCAACGGAAACCAGACAAGGAAGCAATATGAGCCAAGCTGATAGAACGGCCATACACAGAGGCACATGGGAGATCTCTCTTCGCGGCGCATATCCAAAAAGAGCCGTTGCATTTGCCTTTGGCCCGGCACAAAGCTTTTCTCCTTCTTGCCTCTTCTTCTTCTTCTTCTTCTTCTTCTTCTTTTTCTGTAGTCCCACCTGGTCATCGCCGCCACATATATATATACTGTATAACCCACCTAGTACCCCTCTCCCCCATCCCCCCTTATATATTCCTGATCCTATATCCTATGATCCTTCCCTCTACTTTCCCGTTCCTTTGCTACTTTTTTTTTCGTTACCTGGACTAACCGAGTGACCAATGGCCGCCCCACTGTCCATCCCGGGGCTTTCGAAACACGTCCACAACAGTATTCATATCTGCTCTCACACGAACAGACGGAGCCATTTACCATTCCACTGGTCATTCTTTTTTTCTCTCTCTCCTTCGGAGGCCGACACAAAACGCATTCCCGGCGTTAGGAAGAAAGAGCCCAGAGACTCCAATGGGCATCTAAAGATACCCTATCCGTCCAAGAGAGAAGAGAGAGAGAGAGAGAGAGAGAGAGAGAGAGAGAGAGAGAGAGAGAGAGAGAGAAAAAATAATACACCCGTCGGCCTTCAGAGGCAGTTGGCATGGGAAAGGCGGGGTGAGGTGGTTGGGGGATGGGGGGGGGGATTATTATTGATATATGCAGCCTCAGGCGACTTGCTACCAATTATTCACCCTCAACTTCAAGATGATTGGAATTGACACGCTTCCCTGACCAATCATCTTCAATCTGCATGTATCGGTGATCAAAGCAAGATTATACCGATACCACACTGATACCTTAACTTCAAGCACCTCCAGTCTGGTGCTTTGTTACAGTTGCCATTTATAGATATTCGTATACAGTATGTACTTAGAGGGACGGATCTATATGCTCCTAACCATGTATATTTAAACACACAACACACACGTAAGCATATATAAATCTATACATATATCTATGTGTGTATATATATACACATATGTAAGCATATATAAATCTATGTATATGGTGTGTGTATATATATATATATACTGTACATATACACATATATATCTCATAAAATATCATAAGGAAAAATGAAAGAATGGATGTTATGGCACATCACCGTAATTGCATACGTTAAAAAAATATATTATTTACCAACGTTATTCGAAAAAACGCATCTATCATAACACACCACCAGAATAAAACTGAATCATCTAGCATGTCTAAACACTCCAGCATCTCAAAGTACACTTTCAGTCTTTTACGTCTCAGCTCCAGAAAAAAGATGATTCTCTTATTCGATTGGAAATCCTCATGTGAGTATGCCGTATAACTTCTGTATATAAGGTTATTACTATTTAGCAGTTACCCATTTCATTTATCAACAATAATCCGCTATCTACCTAAGTTTAACTCTACTTCTTCAGCTCTTGTAATTTTTTTCAAGTGCCTGATTTATTCCATGAACATTATTCAACAAGTGAACATCTTTTAACCTTGCTTTACTGGACCGTTCTGTCACAGATCTTTCATGTATAGCTACAAATGCGTGCATTTACATAATTCCATACTTTCTTTGTAAAATCTACTGCTTCTTTGTCGTTTCCTTTGGTGATACTGCTATTTTATCTTTCACACCAATTACAAGAGATCCTAAATAGACTTTCGCAATGTAACTAATATCTACCAGATACTGAACGTTGTCTGTTCATCTAAAGCAACTATTAGTCAAACAGTAAAATCTAACAAAGCTCTATAAGAAATACAAGGATTTTTACCATATTAGCTATCTGATTTTCAGTCAAAACAATACAAAAAACTCTTACTCCCATCACAAAATGTAACTTGCAATTAGCACTAAATAAATCGAGTTACCTCACCGATATCTCCAAATGATGTTTAGAAATTACCAGGCTTAATCCTTTCCTTATATAGCATACTCCAGATCCACAGGTGTTATAACTTAAAACTACTAAAGCTAAAGGGTATGTTTTACTAAAAAAAAAAAAAAAAAGTAGTGAATATGCGAATACATGCGAGCAAGTAAGTATCCATAACGTTTACCTACCGAATAGTCTCCATTAAATACATTCAAAGACAAATCCCGTATATCTGAACCCATACAGATCTCTTGTGTCTCCTTAATCCGCCATTGCATTGTGCGTTTTAGGCGAATGCCAAAAGTATGACGTTGTATATATATATATATATATATATATATATATATATATATATATATATATATATATATATATATATATATATATATATATATAGAGAGAGAGAGAGAGAGAGAGAGAGAGAGAGAGAGAGAGAGAGAGAGAGAGAGAGAGAGAGAGAGAGAGAGAAAGGTCTCTTCCATGCTTTTTTTGGGGTGAGGGGATTCCCTACCAGGGAATCTTAGATCTATGTAAACCTATATACGTACACATACATACATATAAACATACATGCGAACGCACATCTGCATATTTAAAAACTGTCTGAAAAATTCTCATAATCAGTTAATTTTAATCAGAACTTTTTCACGAAATACAAGAAAAATAAGAAATAGACAGCGGTAAGATTGCGTGGTGGACATAAATAAATAGATCTACACCGACAAAGGAATTCGTCGCCATTTTTCATATTACTGCTTAATTCCCGGTGACATCCGGATTCACATACAAGCACCAATTCTTTAGAATTTGATATGTGTCTATATGAAATAGTTGATTATTAGTTATCCGATAGATACTTAAAACTCTGGAGAAGTACATTCATTATTCCTAGTTTTCATATTCCTATAGCAAGGACACCGAGTGTGGCAAACTAAACCTAACCTAGCTTACTCCGTATGAGTATAGCGTGAGAAAATAAGCACAAAAACACTAAAGAAAATCATAGATTCCACATTCTTATGCATTAAAAATATTCTAAGTGAATCATGTATTGCCTGGCATATAAATTTTGGATATGCATTTCTAGTAATTTTTGCATACAGTCAGCTGAATGCGTCTCTGATCTAAATAGATAACAAGGCACCGGAAACTTGTCCGCAAAGTTCAGGGACTGTTAAAGCTTGATTTGGACAGAGCGCAATAACAGAAGAGTTGGAAGACTCAACCCTACGTGGAGACAGAGTATGAGAAGGTAGAATGGAAATGAGCGGAGATTTGTCGAAGATAAAGCACATGAAAGACTTGAGTGACGGAATTCCGCTGGGGTTCTTTTGTGTCAAGTAGCACTGAAGGCGATAATGAATTTTTTATTAGATTGATCTGCCCGACAAGTAATTTCGCATGAAAAATTACGACTCAGAATCAAAGTTTCTTGATTCAAAAAATTTTTCGCATTATCTCAGACTGATAACAAGTCTAAAACAAAATGCAATATGAACACAATTTCAAGGAGTTAGCAGATTCTCAAAGTTTTAACAGCACACCAACCTTGGTAAAAGAAAGACACAAGCTTTCCTTCAAAACAGTGGTTCCTTACAAACCGAATCTCTACACTGAACATATATCATTATCAATAATAGCAGCAGTAGCAGTAGCAGTAGCAGTAGCATAGCCACTAGCGCTCCTACAAAATTTAATATCAAGGCAGGGATATTGTCAATCAAGATGACTGGAAAGGAAGTACATCAAGCTTCGTCTTTTTAATATCACCTTAGGAGGCTTCAGAACGCTCAGATTACAAGAATTATACTGAAGGAAAAATAACACTGACAGAATACTTCTAAGAGGAACAGCGATAATGTACTATCAAGAAAGAAACAAGCTCTCAGATATCAGAACAAAATACACTATACGTTTAAATTACAAAGAGATGAGTTTTAAGAAGTAAAAAGAGGGAAAAGATGTAGAAACTCTTCATAAACTATTTAAGCAAGTAAGTAAGAATAATGGCTAGTTTTGTGAATAATCTACCAGATTATTAATTTTGATTTCTCGACTAGCCAGAGAGGTAAGGAATTGATGAGCAAAACAACGTTGTGGAAACTAAGACCTAAATTAAGCGCAAAAACGATAGATCAGGCAGTTTTATCAACGGCAACAATATTAAAATGACAAATTTAATATTAGCAACATGAACTCTAAGAGAGCTTTAAAAACTGAAAATAATGGCTGACCGACTACGAACACATGATCCCACAGAAGTCTTTGATACGTTATCATAATTAAAGTGTTTTGAGAGTGCTGAATAATATTTTAATAATACTTAAACCTAAAAATCAAAAAGAAAGCTTCATTTCCGCTTATTATCACTGGATCAGTTTTTTGGTAAAAGCCAAAGTCTGAGGCATTCTCTTGAGAAGAGTTTTTGAGTACCAAATATTCACATCTGGAAATGAAGCATGTGAAGACATTTGTATTGAAGAGTATCGAAAAAAAATAAATTTCCACAGTAATACAATGATGATTCAGCCAACAACAGCTCGGCATTATCCAAAAGTGTTAAACATCATATATATACATATATATATACATATATATATATATATATATATATATATATATATATATATATATATATATATATATATATATATATATATATATATATATATATATATACGGACGTCTCATAGTGAAAAATGAAACACTGGGTACACATCCTGACCGTTTTCATCTTCAGTATTCTTAGACTTCTTCAAAATAAAAATTACAATACATACACACACACACAATATATATTTTATATATATACACATATATTATATATTACATATACAAATAAATATACAAATACATATATATATATATATATATATATATATATATATATATATATATATATATATATATATATATATATATGTATGTATGTATGTATGTATGTATGTATGTATGTATGTATGTATGTATGTATGTATGCCAGAGCGACAGTACAAACGAACATACAGACGGTCTGGTAAAAGGAAATGAAAGAGAAGTAAACTCATTAGCGTCTGAGGTCAGTACTCCATTTACAAATCTAAATCTCCGCGGAGGGGCTCATACCTTTGCTTCAGTCCCAGATAAAGTACTTTCCTTAAAACTTGTACACTTTACATTTTTTATGAAATAAATGGATCCGGATATATATATATATATATATATATATATATATATATATATATATATATATATATATATATATATATATATATATATATATTTATATATTTATATATATATATATATATATATATATATATATATATATATATATATATATATATATATATATATATATATAATCTATTCATAAATCACCAACTCAAATGGAGGTCAACGAAAATATTGCTACTATACAAGATGGTGGTATGATCTGAAATAATGCATGTGCAAAGTTTACACATACCGTACAAATCAGATATTATGGTCAGAGAAGCATTTCAAGTCTTCCTAACTTCTTATCAGAATTGCTATGATCCATTTTGTGGTCAGCTCCTAAGGCGGGCCTAGATAATAACGCCTTGTAAAAGCATAGCAGCAATCAAGCATAATTATCTGCGATTTGTATAAAACTCAAAAATGTTCCTCCACTTTTATTGAAGTTTTTCGGGGTAGGCCATACCTCTCAAATTAAAAAGTGTGTAAAGCATTTATAATGGCCAGTATGTTAACACTTAGGAAAAATCTAAAAACATTTAGAGTGGCCAGTATGTTAACACTTTGGAAAAATAATATCTTTAAAATGTTTTGTCGAGGTGACAGTTGTAGTTCTAAGCACATACATCAACTAGACGAATATGATGCACATGGCTAATTACTTAAAAGATTTTAAAAACTGCTTTTCCTAAAAAAAAAAAAAAAAAAACTGAAGGAATAATCTAGTCTATATTTAGAGCCACTGCTTGCAAATAACAATGGCTTTGACTTGGCACCAGAACATCAACGGCTCTTTTATTGCAAGCATAAAATTTCGCTCTCTTAGAAGATTTACTTGAATAAAAGACTCGGAATCTAAAATTAGTTCGAGCCGCTAAAGATTTTGACTGGAATCTTTTAAAATCAAAACGGCAATTTCATAAGGGATAGTTAGCAACAGCTGACTTATTATAGGCTTAATGCTGTTTATATTCAGAAAGAATTGTTGATAAATGCATGTGAAGGATAAAATTCCCACGCCTTTACCGGTAATGCCGCAATAATTCCATAATACGCTATGAATACAAAGTCACGCGGTTTCTTATATAGAAGTTTCTTAGCCATTCGACAGTCATTTTCAAGCTTGCTTTGCGAACAACCCTCTTTTAAAAATACGAAAAATTTCTTGCGGTAGTTCATCCTTCCAGCGGAAGGGTCTAAGAAAATAAATTTATTCAATAACTTTGTAATTAATTTAAATGCGTAAGTATTTATCTATTTATAGCAATGTGCATGGAAAAGCAGTCACTGTTCACAAAGATTTGAATTTCCTAAAAGTAAAAGTATAGAAAAATTCATTCTTATTCATGAGCGTTACGAAGTAACATTCCTGTACTTCCTTCCATTATATTTGACATAGAAAACTACACACACACACACACACACACACACACACACACACACATATATATATATATATATATATATATATATATATATATATATATATATATATATATATATATATATGTATATAAATTACATTTATATACACATTGTGTTATATATATGTGTACATAAATTATATTTATACACACACACATATATATAACACATTATGTTCTAATACAATAAGGGCAGCAGTGATACTAAAATCTTGAATATAATTAACGTGCGCATGGAAAAATGGCTATTGTCATTGAGTCTAAGTTAATTAACATATATTGACGATGAGTCAACAGTATGGTGTCAATGAACGTAAATGGCCGTCGCTTCTGGGAAATAAAATTCTCCGATGAAAACACGTAATGACATAGTGAATGCAAAGCACATTTCGGTGAAAATTATATTTGTTTCTTAGTTAAAAATAGCTGAAGAAGAGAAAAATGTGAGCAATTATTTCTTGTACTCAACAATAATACACGGGTCGCTGCGCAATAATTTCTGTACTAGATAACATGTACTAAGTCATTCTAAGTCACCATATTCGTTTATCAGTTACAAATAACTGACAAGATTTCTTGTACTGAAAACAATAGTACAATGGTTATTACGCAATGATTTTTGCACTACGATAACTTGTATCAAACACGGAGTAAATTATTCTAAGTCATTCCACTTGTTTAAACATATCTGCTCTACTTACTAAGATAAAAAAAAATCAATTTCCTGACTTACGCATTTAGTTTTTTTTTTTTTTTTTTTTTGTCTTTACACATTAAT